>NC_057797.1:63059799-63161540 GCF_018294505.1 Triticum aestivum
AATATGGAGAAGGCTTTTATAGAGCATGTCTTCACTAGTAATGTAAGTTTGTCCTCCTCGAGCCTTCAAACTTTGTTGTGTATATTCGGATAGCTATGAGTGCAAATGTTGTTTATCTTTGTCGTCTGCATCAAATTGCTTGTGCAAAGTTTATAAAGTAGAAGTACATAAACATAAGTTTGTCCTTCTCAATTTCAGTCTTTAGTTGTACAATCTAGTTCCTTTTTCGTAACATGTAAATTAAACTAAACATAGCAAGTTATCTTCTTTAGCACTATGTGTATGCTTGTGTTCTTGGTCTGTAATCTAATGGTGTGGTGAAACTACCAACAACAGCACAATGTTATGTCTTGCTATGTCTCAACTATGAACAATGCCATATTATATTAATGTTATTTAAATCGTGTCTCTTTATTTACCAATCTGAAATGGTATAAATTGACAGTACACTCACCATTCATGCTTATACGTTGTTTAGAACTACATCTATGCTTGTGTTCTTGATCTGTAATCAAGTGGTCTAGTAAAGCTGGCCCCTCCTGCAGAATGCCATTTCTTCTGTCTTAACTATGAACAATGCCTACTAGGTTAATGCTATTTTAAACCGTGTCTCTTTATTTCTGACAAAGAAATGAGATGACTTGACAGCCCTGATGCTTATACGTGCAAAAGTTGTTATCTACCTACTTGTTTCTCTTTCAAGGTGACAACACTGCTGCTAGGAAGAACTGCCACAATGACAGTGAGACGAACCCATTGTTTGTCCCTCTAACACATATTCCAGAGGAGAAGGCAACACATCTTGAGGGTAGGGATACAACCACGAAGTCACATCTTGATGTAGTGTAAAACTTAGTGACACAAGCTCGATGAAGTCGTCGCCTGAATCTGTTCGACTTCTTCAGTCTAAAATTCAAGCAGAAATACATGCTTCCGCTCAAATCCGACCGGAACTCCAATCTCTATGCAAGATTAACCGTAAGTACAAGACGTTTATTGACGCTATACGGCTTAAGTTGGTGGATATGAGCGCCAAAGAAGCACAGTCTCATCAGGTTGCTAAGTTGCTTGTGCTGCATCTCCCGGGCCGGGCTAACCTTTCTTGAACTGTGTTGAAGTGTTGTCGGTTTTGTCTATTATTTTATCCGCCTATTAACTTCCACTGGTGGCGACCTGCCCACTTTATGTAATCTTCTGCCTGGTTGCCCTTTATTATCACTGGCGGCAAACTTTGATGCTCAGGCGATGTAATATGTTGTAATTTCTTTGTTGTATAGTCTAGGTTTATTCTTCGTCACGATGTTGTAATTTATTTGGTGTTTCTGCTGTCGTCGCTCTGAGAAAAGGTCGTAATCTTTGATCAGTGCGCAATGAGCCAATAGGTTAGGTTTATAAAATAATAATTTCTGTACTAAAACTGGCCGGTCGCCAAATGCTAGTATGGGCTGAATCGTGGGCCTACAATCATATTGGGCCATTAGTTTGGTCTAGTCTTAACTGGCCCACTATTAGTTTCGGGCCTTTAAAAGGCCAAGTAAACCTCTTGCCTTAATTGGGCCCGAAAATTAAATAGGCTTTTAACAGATTGAGAACTAGATTCAACCCTAATTGTGTCGAACAAATCACGGGCCGACAGCGTGCTGTAATATAAATCGGCCCATTATTGGCCCATTTGAGTGACGGGCCATTAATAGGGTGAAATGTTTTTAAGCCTTGGCTGACCCAATTACATGACAGACGGGAAGCAGGCCGGATGTATAACGGGCCTAAATTAGGCCCAAGACTCTCAAGGGCCTTTAACGGGCCGATAGGCAGTTTGGGCTAGAACGTATCCACGAAGACTATAGGTCGTTAAGAGGCCGAAAGTAACTACGGACCATAATTAGGCCCAGGTGCAACTTGGGCCTTTAAATGGCTGAAATTGAAACCGGGCCGAAAGAGGCCCATATGTAGACAGGGCCGTTGACAGGCCGAAACTAGTATCGGGCCGAACTATTAAACGAGCCATTAAGAGGCCGGAGAGCATATCAGGCCGCCAATGGCCCAATGGCACAGTAGTTGTTAAAAGGGCCATATCTGTTATGGGCCGTAATTTGGCCTAAGAAATAAAAGTTGACTAACAGGACGGATGAGATGTGGACCGTAATTTGGCCCAGAGTATTGCAGGCTGTTAACGGGTCGGATCTGACATGGGTCGTAAACTGGCCTAGAATATTGCAGTCATTTAACTGCCCGTATCTGATGTGGGCTATAATTTGGTCCAGAAAATGTTAGGCTGTTAACGGCCGGTCCATTAGACCTGACGAAATCTTGTGGGCCTATTCCTGGGCCGGCTTTTAGACCTATATGGGCCTCTATTGGGCCCTCCCACGTGTCAACGATTCATTGGCGATTCTTGTCAAATGGACGGTTGACATCTATCACAACGCTGAGCCGACACATGGTTTGTCGGTGAATGAGAATTTTACACGTGGAAAATCGCCATTGGTCCGGGCTATTAACGGGTTATCGGATCCAAACCGGAACCCGATAGCTTAACGGCGACCCATTACGGTGGATGCCATGTGTCGGTCACCCTTGACGAAAGCACTTCTATGACGCGCGATTTATCGTCATGGAAGTGGACACTTCCGTGATGATAATTTTGGTAATGTCATGGAACACTTCTACAACAACACATGTATGACTATCTTGATTCTGTCATAAAATCGTCATGGATGTACATGCATGACCAAAAACGTGACATACTGTGACAAACACGTATCATCACGGAAGTGTATTTTTTGTAGTGACATAAGCAAATTTCTTTTCATCAATAGTAGTGGGAGCAAACTCAACAAAATAACTATCATGAGAGTGAGAATTAAAATCATGATGACAAGTTTCATGGTTATCATTATTCTTTATAGCATACATGTCATCACCATAATCATCATAGATAGCAACTTTGTTGTCATAGTCAATCGCAACCTCTTCCAAAATAGTGGATTCATCACTAAATAAAGTCATGACCTCTGCAAATCTACTTTCATCATTATAATCATCATAAATAGGAGGCATGCAATCATTATAACAAATTTGCACATCAAATCTTGGGGGACTAAAAATATCATCTTCATCAAACATAGCATCCCCAAGCTTATGGCTTTGCATATCATTAGCATCATGGATATTCAAAGGATTCATACTAACAACATTGCAATCATCCTCATCATTTATGCCAAACATTTTATTGAATTCTTCTTCTATCAATTGAGCACAATTTTCCTTTCCATTATTTTCAAGAAAGACATGATAAAGATGAATAATATAAGGCCACCTCAATCCATTTTTGTAGTTTTATTTTATAAACCAAACTAGTGATAAACAGCAAACTAAAAGATTCAATTACAAGATCTAAAGATATACCTTCAAGCACTCACCTCCTCGGCAATGGCGCCAGAAAATAGCTTGATGTCTACTACGCAACTTTATTCTTGTAGACACGTGTTGGGCCTCCAAGTGCAGAGTTTTGTAGGACAATAACAATTTTCCCTAAAGTGGGTGACCTAAGGTTTATCAATCCATGGGAGGCATAGGATGAAGATGGTCTCTCTCAAACAACCATGTGCTACGTCTTGAGCATGCGTTTGTTTTTCCCTTGAAGAGGAAAGGGTGATGCAGCAAAGTAGTGTAAGTATTTCCCTCAGTTTTTGAGAACCAAGGTATCAATCCAGTAGGAGGCCACACACAAGTCCCTCCTACCTACACAAACAAATAAGAACCTTGCAACAAACGTGATAAAGGGGTTGTCAATCCCTTCACGGCCACTTGCTAAAGTGAGATCTGATAGAGATGATAAGATAATATTTTTGGTATTTTTATAATAAAGATTAAAAGTAAAGATTGCAAAATAAACGGTGCCAGAAATGACGGGAGATTAATATAATGGAGAATAGACCCGAGGGGCATAGGTTTCACTAGTGGCTTCTCTCAAGATAGCATAAGTATTACAGTGGGTGAACAAATTACTGTCGAGCAATTGATAGAAAAGCAAATAATTATGAGAATATCTAGGCATGATCAAGTATATAGGCATCACGTCTGTGACAAGTAGACCGACTCCTGCCTGCATCTACTACTATTACTCCACACATCGACCGCTATCCAGCATGCATCTAGAGTATTAAGTTCATAAGAACAGAGTAACGCATTAGGTAAGATGACATGATGTAGAGGGATAAACTCAAGCAATATGATATAAACCCCATCTTTTTATCCTCGATGGCAACAATACAATATGTGTCGTTTCCCTTTTTGCCACTGGGATCAAGCAACGCAAGATTGAACCCAAAGCTAAGCACTTCTCCCATTGCAAGAAAGATCAATCTAGTAGGTCTAACGAAACTGATAATTCAAAGAGACTTGCAAAGATAACAAATCATACATAAAAGAATTCAGAGGAGATTCAAATATTGTTCATAGATAACCTTGATCATAAACCCACAATTCATCGGATCTCGACAAACACACCGTAAAAAGAGTTACATCGAATAGATCTCCAAGAAGACCGAGGAGAACTTTGTATTGAGATCCAAAGAGAGAGAAGAAGCCATCTAGCTAATAACTATGGACCCGAAGGTCTGAGGTAAACTACTCACACATCATCGGAGAGGCTATGGTCTTGATGTAGAAGCCCTCCGTGATCGATGCCCCCTCCGGTGGACCGTCGAAAAAGGCCCCAATATGGGATCTCACGGGTGCAGAAGGTTGCGATGGTGGAAACAGGGTTTTGTGGTGCTCCTGGATGTTTTTAGGGTATATGAGTATATAGGCAAAGGAAGTCGGTCAGGAGAGCCACGAGGAGCCCACGAGGGTGGGGCGCGCCAAGGGGGGCAAGCGCGCCTCCCTGCCTGGTGGCCTCCTCGGTTGTTTCTTGACGTCCACTCCAAGTCCTCTGGATCACGTTTGTTCCAAAAATCATACTCCCGAAGGTTTCATTCCATTTGGACTCCGTTTGATATTCCTTTTCTGTGAAACACTGAAATAGGAAAAAAATAGCAATTTGCACTGGGCCTTGGGTTAATAGGTTAGTCCCAAAAATAATATAAAATTGTATAATAGAGCCCATTAAACATCCAAAACAGAATATATAATAGCATGGAACAATCAAAAATTATAGATACGTTGGATACGTATCAAGCATCCCCAAGCTTAATTCCTGCTCGTCCTCGAGTAGGTAAATGATAAAAACAGAATTTTTGATGTGGAATGCTTTCTAGCATATTCTTCAATGTAATTTTCTTTATTGTGGCATGAATGTTCAGATCCGAAAGATTCAAGATAAAAGTTTAATGTTAACATAAAAATAATAATACTTCAAGCTTGCTAACCAAGCAATTATGTCTTATCAAAATAACATAGCCAAAGAAAGCTTATCCCTACAAAATCATATAGTTTTTCCATGCTTCATTTTCGTCACACAAAATGCTCTCATCATGAACAACCCCGACGACAAGCCAAGCAATTGTTTCATACTTAGCCTTTTCAAACTCTTTCAACTTTTATGCAATATATGAGCGCGAGCCATAGACATAGCACTATGGGTGGAATAGAATATAATGATTGAGGTTGTGTGAGAAGACAAAAAAGATAAAGTCTCACATTGACTCAGCTAATGAATGAGCTATGGAGATGCCCACCGATTGATGTCAATGCAAGGAGTAAGGATTGCCATGCAACACATGCACTAGAGCTATTAATATATGAAAGCTCATCAAAGAAACTAAGTGGGTGTGCATCCAACTTGCTTGCTCACGAAGACCTAGGGCATTTGAGGAAGCCCATCATTGGAATATACAAGCCAAGTTCTATAATGAAAAATTCCCACTAGTATATGAATGTGACAAAATAAGAGACTCTCTATCATGAAGATCATGGTGCTACTTTGAAGCACAAGTGTGGAAAAAGGATAGTAACATTGTCCCTTCTCTCTTTTTTTTATTTGGGCCTTCTTCTTTTTCTTTTTTTGGCATCTTTTTTTCTTTCTTTTTTTTGTCCAGAGTCTCATCCCGACTTGTGGGGGAATCATAGTCTCCATCATCCTTTCCTCTTATGGTACAATGCTCTAATGATGATCATCACACTTTTATTTACTTACAACTCAAGAATTATAACTCGATACTTAGAACAAAATATGACTCTATGTGAATGCCTCCGATGGTGTACCAGGATATGCGATGAATCAAGAGTGACATGTATGGAAAATTAAGCATGGTGGATTTGCCACAAATACGATGTCAACTACATGATCATACAAGGCAATATGACAATGATGATTTGTGTCATAATAAACGGAACAGTGGAAAGTTGCATGACAATATATCTCGGAATGGCTATGGAAATGCCATAAAAGGTAGGTATGGTGTCTGTTTTGAGGAAAATATAAGGAGGCTTATGTGTGATAGAGTGTATCATATCATGGGGTTTGGATGCACCGGCAAAGTTTGCACCAACTCTCAAGGTGAGAAAGGGCAATGCACGGTACCGAAGAGGCTAGCAATGATGGAAGGGTGAGAATGTGTATAATACATGGACTCAACATTAGTCATAAAGAACTCACATACTTATTGCAAAAATCTACAAGTCATCAAAACTAAGCACTACGCGCATGCTCCTAGGGGGATAGATTGGTAGGAGAAGACCATCGCTCGTCCCCGACCGCCACTCATAAGGAAAGGAATCAAAGAACACCTCATGCTTCAAATTTGTCACACAACATTTACCATACGTGCATGCTATGGGACTTGCAAACTTCAACACAAGTATTTCTCAGTTTCACAATTACTCAACTAGTACACCTCTAATATTACCACCTTTATATCTCAAAACAACTATCAAGTATCAAACTTCTCTTAGTATTTAATGCACTTTCAGGTTTTTAACTTGGATGCATATCATATTAGGACTAATTTTATAACCAAAGCAAATTACCATGCTGTTCTAAAGGACTCTGAAAATAATATAAGTGAAGCATGAGAGATCAATTATTTCTATAAAAAAGAACCACCGTCGTGCTCTAAAATATATAAGTGAAGCACTAGAGCAAAATTATCTAACTCAAAAGATATAAGTGAAGCACATAGAGTATTCTAATGAATTCTGATTCATGCGTGTCTCTCTCAAAAGGTGTGTACAGAAAGGATGATTGTGGTAAACAAAAAAACAAAGACTCAAATCATACAAGACGCACCAAGCAAAACACATATCATGTGGTGAATAAAAATATAGCTCCAAGTAAAGTTACCGATGGACGAAGACGAAAGAGGAGATGCCTTCCGGAGCATCCCCAAGCTTAGGCTTTTGGTTGTCCTTGGATTTTACCTTGGGTTGCCTTGGGAATCCCCAAGCTTAGGCTCTTTCCACTCCTTGTTCCATAATCCATCAAATCTTTACCCAAAACTTGAAAACTTCACAACACAAAACTTAACAGAAAATCTCGTGAGCTCCGTTAGCGAAAGAAAGAAAAAAACACCACTTCAAGGTACTGTAATGAAGTCATTCTTTATTTATATTGGTGTTAAAACTACTGTATTCAACTTTTCTATGGTTCATAAACTCCATTACTAGCCATAGATTCATCAAAATAAGCAAACAACACACGAAAAGCAGAATCTGTCAAAAAAAGAACAATCTGTAGTAATATGTATCAAACGCAAACTTCTGGAACTCCAAAAATTCTAAAATAAATTTCTGGACGTGAGGAATTTATCTATTAATCATCTGCAAAAATAATCAACCTAATCGCACTCTCTAGTAAAAATGGCAGTAAATCTCGTGAGCGCTAAAGTTTCTGTTTTTTACAGCAAGATCGCAAAGACTTTCCCCAAGTCTTCCCGAAGGTTCTACTTGGCACAAACACTAATTAAAAGCATAAAACCACATCTAAACAGAGTCTAGATGAGTTATTTATTGAATAACAGCAAGGAAAAATATTGGGTTCTCTCCCAACAAGCGCTTTCGTTTAACGCCCCTAACTAGGCAAAAGATTTCAACGATGCTCACATGAAAGACAAGAATTGAAGCACAAAGAGAGCATCATAGAACACGTGACAAACACATCTAAGTATAACATACTTCCTATGAATAGGCATCTTATAGGCAAACAAATTATCAAGGCAAGCAAAAACTAGCATATGCAAGGAAGCCCAAAGAAACAATAGCAATCTCAACATAACGAGAGGTAATTTAGTAACATGAAAAATTCTACAACAATATTTTCCTCTCTCATAATAATTACATGTAGGATCATAAGCAAATTCAACAATATAGCTATCACAAAACATATTCTTAACACGATCCATATGTATGCAAAGTTGACACTCTTCCAAAATAGTGGGATTAACATTAACTAAAGTCATGACCTCTCCAAACCCACTTTTATCAAAAAATTCATAAGATTGAACATTCTCCAAATATGTGGGATCTAAAGTTGACACTATTCCAAACCCACTTTCAATAATATTGCAAACACTATTATCAATCTCATATTCATCTTGGGGCTTAAATAGATTTTCAAGATCATAAGAAGAATCACCCCAATCATGATCATTGCAACAAGTAGAGGACATAGAAAAACTAGAATCCCCAAGCTTGAGGTTTTGCATATAATTAACACAATTGAATTAAGAGAATTTATAATAACATCATTGCAATCATGCTTTTCGTCGAAGGAACTATCAAGTATGGGTGCAATAGCAACGATCTCATGTTTAACATAAGGAACTATAGCAAATTCATCTTCATATATTGGCATCGTGGCCACAAGAATAGCAAGCATCATGTTCATCAAGGGATATTTCAATCAAATCATTGGAATTGTAATTATCTATAGATTCATGCATATTATTATTTTCTTCCGAAGCAATGGTCATTCTTTCAATAAATTCTTTGACATAGACATTATGAGCATAGTTTTCATAGCAATATTTAAGTATGTCAAAATTTTCAGATTCGTAGAGAGTAATATCATACTTTTCAATCAAAGAAGCAACTTCATAAGCACCCTTAAAAGCAACAAATTCTTCAATTTGTTCGATATCGTAGTAACTATAAACACCCTTTGCATAAGAAGATAAGATTTCATTATCATTAAACTCACATAGATAGGGGAGGTGTTTTTTAGGGTTCTTAGAGCAACAAGTAAGATCACAAATTTCACAAAGATTCCAAGCATAACATAGCAATCTGTTTATTTGATCCCATAAGAGTCTCCCTTTTTCAGATAAACGGTGATGCACAAAATGAGCATGCTCATCTAAAGATTTCCCATCAACTAGGCTAGTTGGGGTTTCAGCACGAGCGCATAAGGACCGAAGATGATCCAAGTAGAACACTTTAAGTGGATCCATATCAATAGATTTTTAGCAAGAAAAGATGCAAGCAAATAGAAGGTAAATAGAAACACAAACAAAGATACATACGAGAAGAAGGCGAACGGAAAAAGAGGGCGAATAAAATGGCAAGGGTGAAGTGGGGGAGAGGAAAATGAGAGGAAAATGGCAAATAATGTAATGAGAGGGATAAGAGTTTGTGATGGGTACTTGGTATGTCTTGACTTGTGCGTAGACTGCCCGGCAACGGCGCCAGAAATCCCTCTTGCTACCTCTTGAGCATGCGTTGGTTTTTCCCTTAAAGAGGAAAGGGTGACGCAGCAAAGTAGCATAAGTATTTCCATCAGTTTTTGAGAACCAAGGTATCAATCCAATAGGAGGCCACACGCAAGTCCCTCGTACCTACACAAACAAATAAGAACCTTGCAACCAATATGATAAAGGGGTTGTCAATCCCTTCACGGCCACTTGCAAAAGTGAGATCTGATAGAGATGATAAGATAATATTTTTGATATTTTTATAATAAATATTAAAAGTAAATATTTCAAAATAAAAATAACTTGTTGACGGGAGATTAATATAATGGAGAATAGACCCGGGGGCCATAGGTTTCACTAGTGGCTTCTCTCAAGATAGCATAAGTATTACAGTGGGTGAACAAATTACTATCAAGCAATTGATAGAAAAGCGAATAATTATGAGAATCTCTAGGCATGATCATGTATATAGGCATCACGTCTGTGACAAGTAGACTAACTCCTGCCTGCATGTACTACTATTACTCCACACATCAACCGCTATCCAGCATGCATCTAGAGTATTAAGTTCATAAGAATAGAGTAACGCATTAGGTAAGATGACATGATGTAGAGGGATAAACTCAAGCAATATGATATAAACCCCATCTTTTTATCCTCGATGGCAACAATACAATACGTGTTGTTTCCCTTTCTGTCATTGGGATCGAGCAACGCAAGATTGAACCCAAAGCTAAGCACTTCTCCCATTGCAAGAAAGATCAATCTAGTAGCCCAAACCAAACTGATAATTCGAAGAGACTTGCAAAGATAACAAATCATACATAAAAGAATTCAAAGGAGATTTAAATATTGTTCATAGATAATCTTGATCATAAACCATAATTCATTGGATCTCGACAAACACACCGCAAAAAGAGTTACATCGAATAGATCTCCAGGAAGATCGAGGAGAACTTTGTATTGAGATCCAAAGAGAGAGAAGAAGCCATCTAGCTAATAAATATGGACCCGAAGGTCTGAGGTAAACTACTCACACATCATCGGAGAGGCTATGGTGTTGATTTAGAAGCCCTCCATGATCGATGCCCCCTCCGGCGGAGCGCCAGAAAAGGCCCCAAGGTGGGATCTCACGGGTACAGAAGGTTGCGACGGTGGAAATAGGGTTTCATGGAGATCCTGGATGTTTTTAGGGTCTATGAGTATATATATAGGCGAAGGAAGTCGGTCAGGAGAGCCACGAGGGTGGGGGCGCGCCCAAGGGGGGCAGGCACGCCTCCCTGCCTCGTGGCCTCCTCGGTTGTTTCTTGACATCCACTCCAAGTCCTCTGGATCACGTTTGTTCCAAAAATCACGCTCCCGAAGGTTTCATTCCATTTGGACTCCGTTTGATATTCCTTTTCTGCGAAACTCTGAAATAGGCAAAAAAACAGCAATTTGCACTGGGCCTTGGGTTAATAGGTTAGTCCCAAAAATAATATAATAGAGTATAATAGAGCCCATTAAACATCCAAAATAGAATATATAATAGCATGGAACAATCAAAAATTATAGATACGTGGGAGACGTATCACCCTGCAACCAAATAATAAAAAGTCTCTTGTGTCCCCAACACACCAAATACAATGGTAATTTCTATAAGTGCACTAGTTCGGCGAAGAGATGGTGATACAAGTGTAATATGGATAGTAGATATTGATTTTTGTAATAAGAACAATAAAAAACAGCAAGGTAGCAATTGATAAAATGGAACATAAATGGTATTGCAATGCTTGAAAATGAGGCCTAGGGTCCGTACTTTCGCTAGTGCAATCTCCCAACAATGCTAATCTAATTGGATCATATAACCATCCCTCAACGTGCGATGAAGAATCACTCCAAAGTTCTTATCTAGCGGAGAACATAAGAAGAAATTGTTTGTAGTTATTCTTTCCGATCGATCTATCCAAGAGTTCGTACTAAAATAACACCAAGTTACTCTTTCTGATCGATCAATCAAGAGTTTGTACTAAAATAACACTAAGTTATTCTTTCCGATCGATCTATCAAGAGTTCGTACTAAAATAATGCCAAAGTAAACTCAGATTCATAATACTCAATCCAACACAAAGAACCTCAAAGACTGCCCCAAGATATCTACCAGAAAAACAAGAGACGAGAACGTGCATCAACCCCTATGCATAGATTACCCCAATGTCACCTCGGGAATCCCTGAGTTGAGTGCCAAAACACATATCAAGTGAATCAATATGATACCCCATTGTCATCACGGGTATTCATAGCAAGACATACATCAAGTGCTCTCAAATCCATAAAGTATTCAATCCGATAAAACGAAATCTCAAAGGGAAAACTCAATTCACAACAAGATAGAGAGGATAAAGCACCATATGATCCGACTATATTAACAAAGGCCGCAATACATCAAGATCATGACATCTCAAGAACACGAGAGAGAGAGAGAAATTAAACACATAGCTACTGGTACAAACTCTCAGCCCCGAGGGTGGACTACTCCCTCCTCGTCATGATGGCCACCGGTGATGATTTCCCCCTCCGGCAGGGTGCCGGAATGGGGTCTAGATTGGTTTCTCGTGGCTATAGAGGCTTGTGGCGGCCAAATTTCTGATCTAGGGTTACTTCTGATGGTTTCTCTATTTATAGGATTTTTTGGCGTTGGTTTCATGCAAAGATGGGCCTTGAGGTGAGCACAACCCACCGGGACGCGCCTAGGCCCCCTGGCGTGCCCCGGTGTCTTGTGCCCTACTCCTTCACCTTCTGGTCCTTCCATGAAGCTTCAGTGGTCTCTTTTGTTCCAAAAAAATCGTCAAAAATTTTCAACTCATTTGGAGAACTTCCATTTCTGCACAAAAAACAACACAACGGTAGTTCTGCTGAAATCCGCGTCAGTGCAGGTTAGTTCCATGCAAATCATACCAAAACCATCTAAAATTATTGTAAACATGGCATGAATACTTCATAAATTATAGATATGTTGGAGACGTATCACCCTTCAGGTGCCCAGAGCTTCCTATGACAAAGCAGGGCAGCAGAGCATCTCCACCACCTTCACTAGAGACCGCACGATGATCGGTGACGGTGAGAGAGAGGTGGAGTGGGTGGCTTGGGCGTCTAGGGTTCTGTCACCCTTGAATCGCCCACTCAGGGTGATGCAAGAGCCATGAGGAGGGGCAGAGGTTTCTTTCCACATAGTTTCCTTCAATGCCACACTTTCTAATTATACTCTTGAGGGAGTCCTGGATTAGGGGGTCTCCGGATAGCCGGACTATATCCTTTGGCCGGACTGTTGGACTATGAAGATACAAGATTGAAGACTTCGTCTCGTGTCCGGATAGGACTCTACTTGGCGTGGAAGGTAAGCTAGGCAATACGGATATGTATATCTCCTCCTTTGTAACCGACCTTGTGTAACCCTAGCCCCCTCCGGTGTCTATATAAACCGGAGGGTTTTAGTCTGTAGAACAACATACAATCATACCATAGGCTAGCTTCTAGGGTTTAGCCTCTCCGATCTCATGGTAGATCAACTCTTGTAATACTCATATCATCAAGAATAAATCAAGCAGGACGTAGGGTTTTACCTCCATCAAGAGGGCCTGAACCTGGGTAAAACATCGTGTCCCCTGCCTCCTGTTACCATCCGCCTTAGACACACAGTTCGGGACCCCCTACCCGAGATCCGCCGGTTTTGACAACGACATTGGTGCTTTCATTGAGAGTTCCTCTGTGTCGTCGCCGTTAGGCTTGATGGCTCCTACGATCATCGATAGCGATGCAGTCCAGGGTGAGACTTTTCTTCCCGGACAAATCTTTGTGTTCGGCGGCTTCGCACTGCGGGCCAACTCGCTTGGCCATCTGGAGCAGATCGAAAGTGACGCCCCTGTCCACCAGGTCAGATTTGGAACCTTAAGCTACACGGCCGATATCCGCGGAGACTCGATCTTCGATGGATTCGAGCCCCTGCCTTGTGCGCCACGCGGTCACGATGAGTACGATTTAGCTCTACCATCGGACAATGTTCGAGAAATCGCACCGGTAGCCGCTCCGACCCTCAATTCGGAGCCAGTTGCGCCATCCATGGACAGGTGGATAGACCCCGCCACGGAGGCCGTATCCTCTGCGGCGATCGAGCCGAATATCGACCTTACCCTTCACGAGAGCCGTGTTGCCAAACTGCCGGATCCTTCTCCGGCCACGGACTCTGAACCGCCTACGCCTGTTCTTGTCGAATCCGATTGGGCGCCGATCATGGAGTTTACCACCGCGGATATTTTTCAGCACTCGCCCCTTGGCGACATATTGAACTCATTAAGGTCTCTCTCCTTGTCAGGAGAGTCCTGGCCGAACTGCGTCCGGCAGGATTGGGATGCGGATGACGAAGAAATTCACCGCCCACCCACCACCCACTTAGTAGCCACTGTCGATGACTTAACCGACATGCTCGACTTCGAATCCGAAGACATCGACGGTATGGACGACGATGTGGGAGGTGAAGAGGAACCACTGCCCACAGGGCACTGGACGCCCACTTCATCACATGACGTATACATGGTGGACACACCCAAAGAAAATAACGACAAGGAACGGAAGGACGCAGCGAAGGGTGGTTCCCTCAAGAAGCAGTCAAAGCGGCGGTGTAAACGCCGCTCCAAATCCCGCCTTGGTAGAAATAACGATCATATAGACCCAGCGTTAGAGCAGGGTGAACCATTGCCCGACCACGGCAACATGGAAAATCAAGCCGAACAACCCAACCCCGTCGAAGATAACAGTCCGGACGACATCACACCGGATAGGCGCCAGGAGCAACATAATGCCCACCAAAGGCTTGTTGCCACGGCGAGGAGTCTGAAAAAACAGAAACAAAGGCTCAAGGCTGCACAAGACACACTCAAAATCAAATGGATTGAAGTACTCAACACTGCAGCGAAGTACGGCAGTAATCGCCACACCAAGAGCTATCTGAAGCAAAAGTTGCTACCTGAATTTGATGAGGAGGCCTTAGATCCTCCATAATTAAAAAATAAAACGGCCATCCGGTCGGATAGACGACCTCATAGACAACATAAAGCGGCAAACGACGCCGCACATAAACCAGTACGCGATCCGCGTAAGGGCTCACATCAAAAGGACGGCGCAACCAGATCCATCTATATATGGACCACGCAAGCGTGCTCCAACATACAATGCAACACAACAAACATCCGAACACCACGGTACGCCCGAATACAGGGGTGCCGCACACCCTCTATGTTTCACCGACGAGGTGCTGGACCATGAATTTCCAGAGGGATTCAAACCCGTAAACATAGAGGCGTACGACAGAACAACAGACCCTGGGGTCTGGATTGAGGACTACATCCTCCACATCCATATGGCTCGAGGGGACGACCTCCACGCCATCAAGTACTTACCCCTCAAGCTCAAAGGGCCAGCTTGGCACTGGCTTAAAAGCCTCCCCGAAAACTCCATCGGAAGCTGGGAAGAGCTCGAAGACGCCTTTCGGACAAATTTTCAAGGGACATATGTCCGTCCACCGGATGCAGACGATTTAAGTCATATAACTCAACAGCCCGGTGAGTCAGCCCGAAAACTTTGGAACAGGTTCCTCACTAAAAAGAACCAAATAGTTGACTGTCCGGACGCCGAAGCCTTAGCAGCTTTCAAGCATAGCGTTCGAGACGAATGGCTTGCCAGACACCTCGATCAAGAAAAGCCGAGAACAATGGCAGCATTAACAAGCCTCATGACCCGTTTTTGCGCGGGCGAGGACAGCTGGTTAGCCTGATGCAGCACCAGTACCCAAGTACATCCGAAGTCAGGAATGGAAACGGGAAATCACGACGCAGCAAGAATAAGCGCCGGAATAAAGAAGACAGTCCGAAGAGAACGGGGGTAACCGCCGGATTTAGAAGCTCTCGGCCAGGGCAGCAGAAGCCGCCCTCCAAAGGCAACAGAGACGAATTGTCCAGCCTAAACAAAATTCTGGACCAAATATGTCAGACCCATAGCACCCCGGATAAACCTGCAAATCATACCCACAGAGAATGTTGGGTCTTCAAACAGTCCGGCAAGCTCAACGCCGAACACAAGGGGAAGGATACACCAAGTGAAGACGAGGACGAGCCTCGCAAGCAAAGCACAGGGGAACAGAAGAAATTCCCACCAGAAGTCAAAACAGTCAACGTGTTACACGTGATAAAAGGGAGAAACAAAGCGGCACCTTTAGAGGAACATGCCCCAGGGCCTATAACCGCGGAGCTCCGCCATTAGTCGTCCCAACCGATCACCTTCGACCATCAGGATTACTCGGCAAGTATCTCGCGTGCAGGATGGGCTGCCTTGTTATTAGATCCAATAATTGACGGATACCACTTCACCCGAGTCCTGATGGACGGCGGCAGCAGTTTAAATCTGATATATCAGGACACAGTCCGCAAAATGGGGATAGACCCAACAAAAATTTGCCGCAGCAATGCTACCTTTAAAGGGGTAACTGAAGGAAATATGCCCTAGAGGCAATAATAAAGTTATTATTTATTTCCTTATATCATGATAAATGTTTATTATTCATGCTAGAATTGTATTAACCGGAAACATAATACATGTGTGAATACATAGACAAACAGAGTGTCACTAGTATGCCTCTACTTGACTAGCTCGTTAATCAAAGATGGTTATGTTTCCTAACCATGAACAAGGAGTTGTTATTTGATTAACGGGATCACATCATTAGGTGAATGATCTGATTGACATGACCCATTCCATTAGCTTAGCACCCGATCGTTTAGTATGTTGCTATTGCTTTCTTCATGACTTATACATGTTCCTATGACTATGAGATTATGCAACTCCCGTTTGCCAGAGGAACACTTTGTGTGCTACCAAACGTCACAACGTAAATGGGTGATTACAAAAGGTGCTCTACAGGTGTCTCCAAAGGTACATGTTGGGTTGGCGTATTTCGAGATTAGGATTTGTCACTCCGATTGTCGGAGAGGTATCTCTGGGCCCTCTCGGTAATACACATCACATAAGCCTTGCAAGCATTGCAACTAATGAGTTAGTTGCGAGATGATGTATTACGTAACGAGTAAAGAGACTTGCCGGTAACGAGATTGAACTGGGTATGGGATACCAACGATCGAATCTCGGGCAAGTAACATACCGATGACAAAGGGAACAACGTATGTTGTTATGCGGTCTGACCGATAAAAATCTTCGTAGAATATGTAGGAGCCAATATGAGCATCCAGGTTCCGCTATTGGTTATTGACCGGAGACGTGTCTCGGTCATGTCTACATTGTTCTCGAACCCGTAGGGTCCGCACGCTTAAGGTTTCGATGACAGTTATATTATGAGTTTATGAGTTTTGATGTACCGAAGTTAGTTCGGAGTCCCGGATGTGATCACGGACATGACGAGGAGTCTCGAAATGGTCGAGACATAAAGATTGATATATTGGACGGCTATATTCGGACACCGGAAGTGTTCCGAGTGATTTCGGAGAAAACTGGAGAGCCGGAGGGTTACCGGAACCCCCCCGGGAGAAGTAATGGGCCATATGGGCCTTAGTAGAAAGAGAGAGGGGCAGCCAAAGGTGGGCCGCGCGCCTCCTCCCCCCCTGGTCCGAATTCGACTAGGAGAGGGGGGGCGGCGCCCCCCTTTCCCTCTCCCTCCCCACTTCCTTCCCCCTCCTAGTAGGAGTCCTACTCCTACTAGGAGGAGGACTCCTCCTTGGCACGCCTATAGGGCCGGCCGGCCTCCTCCCCTTGCTCCTTTATATACGGGGGTAGGGGGCACCCCTAGACACACAAGTTGATCCACGTGATCATATTCCTAGCAGTGTGTGGTTCCCCCTTCCACCATAGTCCTCGATAATATTGTAGCGGTGCTTAGGCGAAGCCCTGCGACGGTAGTACATCAAGATCGTCACCACGCCGTCGTGCTGACGGAACTCTTCCCTGACACTTTGCTGGATCGGAGTTAGGGGATCGTCATCGAGCTGAACGTGTGCTAGAACTCGGAGGTGCCGTAGTTTCGGTGCTTGATCGGTCGGGCCGTGGAGACGTACGACTACATCAACCAAGTTAACGCTTTCGTTGTCGATCTACAAGGGTACGTAGATCACACTCTCCCCCTCTCGTTGCTATGCATCACCATGATCTTGCGTGTGCGTAGGAAATTTTTTGAAATTAATACGAAACCCCAACAGTGGCATCCGAGCCTAGGTTTTATATGTTGATGTTATATGCACGAGTAGAACACAAGTGAGTTGTGGGCGATATAAGTCATACTGCTTACCAGCATGTCATAATTTGGTTCGGCGGTATTGTTGGACGAAGCGGCCCGGACCGACATTACGCGTACGCTTACGCGAGACCGGTTCTCCCGACGTGCTTTGCACATAGGTGGCTTGCGGGTGACAGTTTCTCCAACTTTAGTTGAACCGAGTGTGGCTACGCCCGGTCCTTGCGAAGGTTAAAACAGCACCAACTTGACAAACTATCATTGTGGTTTTGATGCGTAGGTAAGATTGGTTCTTGCTTAAGCCCGTAGCAGCCATGTAAAACTTGCAACAACAAAGTAGAGGACGTCTAACTTGTTTTTGCAGGACATGTTGTGATGTGATATGGTCAAGACATGATGCTAAATTTTATTGTATGAGATGATCGTGTTTTGTAACCGAGTTATCGGCAACTGGCAGGAGCCATATGGTTGTCGCTTTATTGTATGCAATGCAATCGCGCTGTAATGCTTTACTTTATCACTAAGCGGTAGCGATAGTCGTGGAAGCATAAGATTGGCGAGACGACAATGATGCTACGATGGAGATCAAGGTGTCGCGCCGGTGACGATGGTGATCACGACCGTGCTTCGAAGATGGAGATCACAAGCACAAGATGATGATGGCCATATCATATCACTTATATTAATTGCATGTGATGTTTATCTTTTATGCATCTTATCTTGCTTTGGTTGACGGTAGCATTATAAGATGATCTCTCACTAATTATCAAGAAGTGTTCTCCCTGAGTATGCACCGTTGTGAAAGTTCTTCATGCTGAGACACCGCGTGATGATCGGGTGTGATAGGCTCTACGTTTAAATACAACGGGTGCAAAACAGTTGCACACGCGGAATACTCAGGTTATACTTGACGAGCCAAGCATATACAGATATGGCCTCGGAACACGGAGACCGAAAGGTCGAGCGTGAATCATATAGTAGATATGATCAACATAGTGATGTTCACCAATGAAACTACTCCATCTCACGTGATGATCGGACATGGTTTAGTTGATCTGGATCACGTAATCACTTAGAGGATTAGAGGGATGTCTATCTAAGTGGGAGTTCTTTAAGTAAATTATTGAACCTAAATTTATCATGAAACTTAGTACCTGATAGTATCTTGCTTGTTTATGCTTGATTGTAGATAGATGGCTCGTGCTGTTGTTCCGTTGAATTTTAATGCGTTCCTTGAGAAAGCAAAGTTGAAAGATGATGGTAGCAATTACACGGACTGGGTCCGTAACTTGAGGATTATCCTCATTGTTGCACAGAAGAATTACGTCCTGGAAGCACCGCTGGGTGCCAGGCCTGCTGCTGGAGCAACACCAGATGTTATGAACGTCTGGCAGAGCAAAGCTGATGACTACTCGATAGTTCAGTGTGCCATGCTTTGCGGCTTAGAATCGGGACTTCAACGACGTTTTGAACGTCATGGAGCATATGAGATGTTCCAGGAGTTGAAGTTAATATTTCAAGCAAATGCCCGGATTGAGAGATATGAAGTCTCCAATAAGTTCTATAGCTTCAAGATGGAGGAGAACAGTTATGTCTGTGAGCATATACTCAAAATGTCTGGGTATAATAATCACTTGATTCAATTGGGAGTTAATCTCCCAGATGATTGCGTCATTGACAGAATTCTCCAATCACTGCCACCAAGCTACAAGAGCTTCGCGATGAACTATAATATGCAAGGGATGAATAAGACTATTCCTGAGCTCTTCGCAATGCTGAAAGCTGCGGAGGTAGAAATCAAGAAGGAGCATCAAGTGTTGATGGTCAACAAGACAACTAGTTTCAAGAAAAAGGGCAAAGGGAAGAAGAAGGGGAACTTCAAAAGGAACAGCAAGCAAGTTGCTACTCAAGAGAAGAAACCCAAACCTGGACCTAAGCCTGAAACTGAGTGCTTCTACTGCAAGCAGACTGGTCACTGGAAGCAGAACTGCCCCAAGTATTTGGCGGATAAGAAGGATGGCAAGGTGAACAAAGGTATATGTGATATACATGTTATTGATGTGTACCTTACTAATGCTCGCAGTAGCACCTGGGTATTTGATACTGGTTCTGTTGCTAATATTTGCAACTCGAAACAGGGACTACGGATTAAGCGAAGATTGGCTAAGGACGAGGTGACGATGCGTGTGGGAAACGGTTCCAAAGTCAATGTGATCGCAGTCGGCACGCTACCTCTACATCTACCTTCGGGATTAATATTAGACCTAAATAATTATTATTTGGTGCCAGCATTAAGCATGAACATTATATCTGGATCTTGTTTGATGCGAGATGGTTATTCATTTAAATCTGAGAATAATGGTTGTTCTATTTATATGAGTAATATCTTTTATGGTCATGCACCCTTAAAGAGTGGTCTATTTTTATTGAATCTCGATAGTAGTGACACACATATTCATAGTGTTGAAGCCAAAAGATGCAGAGTTGATAATGATAGTGCAACTTATTTGTGGCAGTGTCGTTTAGGTCATATCGGTGTAAAGCGCATGAAGAAACTCCATACTGATGGACTGTTGGAACCACTTGATTATGAATCACTTGGTACTTGCGAACCGTGCCTCATGGGCAAGATGACTAAAACACCGTTCTCCGGTACTATGGAGAGAGCAACAGATTTGTTGGAAATCATACATACAGATGTATGTGGTCCGATGAATATTGAGGCTCGTGGCGGATATCGTTATTTTCTCACCTTCACAGATGACTTAAGCAGATATGGGTATATCTACTTAATGAAACATAAGTCTAAAATGTTGGAAAAGTTCAAAGAATTTCAGAGTGAAGTTGAAAATCATCGTAACAAGAAAATAAAGTTTCTACGATCTGATCGTGGAGGAGAATATTTGAGTTACGAGTTTGGTGTACATTTGAAACAATGTGGAATAGTTTCGCAACTCACGCCACACGGAACACCACAGCGTAATTGTGTGTCCGAATGTCGTAATTGTACTTTACTAGATATGGTGCGATCTATGATGTCTCTTACTGATTTACCGCTATCGTTTTGGGGATACGCTCTAGAGACAGCCGCATTCACGTTAAATAGGGCACCATCAAAATCCGTTGATACGACGCCATATGAACTGTGGTTTGGCAAGAAACCAAAGTTGTCATTTCTGAAAGTTTGGGGTTGCGATGCTTATGTGAAAAAGCTTCAACCTGATAAGCTCGAACCCAAATTGGAGAAATGTGTCTTCATAGGATATCCAAAGGAAACTATTGGATACACCTTCTATCACAAATCCGAAGGCAAGACTTTTGTTGCTAAATTCGGAAACTTTCTGGAGAAGGAGTTTCTCTCGAAAGAAGTGAGTGGGAGGAAAGTAGAACTTGACGACGTAACTGTACCTGCTCGCTTATTGGAAAGTAGTGCATCACAGAAAACTATTTCAGTGACACCTACACGAGTTAGTGAGGAAGCTAATGATGATGATCATGGAACTTCAGAACAAGATACTACTGAACCTCGTAGATCAACCAGAGTGAGATCCACGCCAGAGTGGTACAGTAATCTTGTTCTGGAAGTCATGCTACTAGATCATGATGAACCTACAAACTATGATGAAGCGATGGTGAGCCCAGATTCTGCAAAATGGCTTGAAGCCATGAAATCTGAGATGGGATCCATGTATGAGAACAAAGTATGGACTTTGGTTGACTTGCCCGATGATCGGCAAGCAATTGAGAATAAATGGATCTTCAAGAAGAAGACTGACGCTGACGGTAATATTACTGTCTACAAAGCTCGACTTGTCGCAAAAGGTTTTCGGCAAGTTCAAGGGATTGACTACGATGAGACCTTCTCACCCGTAGCGATGCTTAAGTCTGTCCGAATCATGTTAGCAATTGCGGCATTTTATGATTATGAAATTTGGCAGATGGATGTCAAAACTGCATTCCTGAATGGATTTCTGGAAGAAGAGTTGTATATGATGCAACCAGAAGGTTTTGTCGATCCAAAGGGAACTAACAAAGTGTGCAAGCTCCAGCGATCCATTTATGGACTGGTGCAAGCCTCTCGGAGTTGGAATAAACGCTTTGATAGTGTGATCAAAGCATTTGGTTTTATACAGACTTTTGGAGAAGCCTGTATTTACAAGAAAGTGAGTGGGAGCTCTGTAGCATTTGTGATATTATATGTGAATGACATATTACTAATTGGAAATGATATAGAATTTCTGGATAGCATAAAGGGATACTTGAATAAGAGTTTTTCGATGAAAGACCTCGATGAAGCTGCTTACATATTAGGCATTAAGATCTATAGAGATAGATCAAAACGCTTAATTGGACTTTCACAAAGCACATACCTTGACAAAGTTTTGAAGAAGTTCAAAATGGATCAAGCAAAGAAAGGGTTCTTGCCTGTGTTGCAAGGTGTGAAGTTGAGTAAGACTCAATGCCCGACCACTGCAGAAGATAGAGAGAAAATGAAAGATGTTCCCTATGCTTCAGCCATAGGCTCTATCATGTATGCAATGATGTGTACCAGACCTGATGTGTGCCTTGCTATAAGTCTAGCAGGGAGGTACCAAAGTGATCCAGGAGTGGATCACTGGACAGCGGTCAAGAACATCCTGAAATACCTGAAAAGGACTAAGGATATGTTTCTCATATATGGAGGTGACAAAGAGCTCATCGTAAAAGGTTACGTTGATGCAAGCTTTGACACTGATCTGGACCATTCTAAATCGCAAACCGGATACGTGTTTACATTAAACGGTGGAGCTATCAGTTGGTGCAGTTCTAAACAAAGTGTTATAGCGGGATCTACATGTGAAGCGGAGTACATAGTTGCTTCGGAAGCAACAAATGAAGGAGTCTGGATGAAGGAGTTCATATCCGATCTAGGTGTCATACCTAGTGCATCGAGTCCAATGAAAATCTTTTGTGACAATACTGGTGCAATTGCCTTGGCAAAGGAATCCAGATTTCACAAGAGAACCAAGCACATCAAGAGACGCTTCAATTCCATCCAAGATCTAGTACAGGTGGGAGACATAGAGATTTGCAAGATACATACGGATCTGAATGTTGCAGACCCGTTGACTAAGCCTCTTCCACGAGCAAAACATGATCAGCACCAAGACTCCATGGGTGTTAGAATCATTACTTTGTAATCTAGATTATTGACTCTAGTGCAAGTGGGAGACTGAAGGAAATATGCCCTAGAGGCAATAATAAAGTTATTATTTATTTCCTTAACCGGAAACATAATACATGTGTGAATACATAGACAAACAGAGTGTCACTAGTATGCCTCTACTTGACTAGCTCGTTAATCAAAGATGGTTATGTTTCCTAACCATGAACAAGGAGTTGTTCTTTGATTAACGGGATCACATCATTAGGTGAATGATCTGATTGACATGACCCATTCCATTAGCTTAGCACCCGATCGTTTAGTATGTTGCCATTGCTTTCTTCATGACTTATACATGTTCCTATGACTATGAGATTATGCAACTCCCGTTTGCCGGAGGAACACTTTGTGTGCTACCAAACGTCACAACGTAAATGGGTGATTATAAAGGTGCTCTACAGGTGTCTCCAAAGGTACATGTTGGGTTGGCGTATTTCGAGATTAGGATTTGTCACTCCGATTGTCGGAGAGGTATCTCTGGGCCCTCTCGGTAATACACATCACATAAGCCTTGCAAGCATTGCAACTAATGAGTTAGTTACGATATGATGTATTACGGAACGAGTAAAGAGACTTGCCGGTGACAAGATTGAACTAGGTATGGGATACCGACGATCGAATCTCGGGCAAGTAACATACCGATGACAAAGGGAACAATGTATGTTGTTATGCGGTCTGACCGATAAAGATCTTCGTAGAATATGTAGGAGCCAATATGAGCATCCAGGTTCCGCTGTTGGTTATTGACCGGAGACGTGTCTCAGTCATGTCTACATTGTTCTCGAACCCGTAGGGTCCGCACGCTTAAGGTTTCGATGACAGTTATATTATGAGTTTATGAGTTTTGATGTACTGAAGTTAGTTCGGAGTCCCGGATGTGATCACGGACATGACGAGGAGTCTCGAAATGGTTGAGACATAAAGATTGATATATTGGACGGCTATATTCGGACACCGGAAATGTTCCGGGTGATTTCGGAGAAAACTAGAGAGCCGGAGGGTTACCGGAACCCCCCCAGGAGAAGTAATGGGCCATATGGGCCTTAGTGGAAAGAGAGAGGGGCAGCCAAAGGTGGGCCGCGCGCCTCCTCCCCCCTGGTCCGAATTGTACTAGGAGAGGGGGGCGGCGCCCCCCTTTCCATCTCCCTCCCCACTTCCTTCCCCCTCCTAGTAGGAGTCCTACTTCTACTAGGAGGAGGACTCCTCCTTGGCGCGCCTATAGGGCCGGCCGGCCTCCTCCCCTTGCTCCTTTATATACGGGGGCAGGGGGCACCCCTAGACACACAAGTTGATCCACGTGATCATATTCTTAGCCGTGTGCGGTGCCCCCTTCCACCATAGTCCTCGATAATATTGTAGCTGTGCTTAGGCGAAGCCCTGCGACGGTAGTACATCAAGATCGTCACCACGCTGTCGTGCTGACGGAACTCTTCCCCGACACTTTGCTGGATCGGAGTCCGGGGATCGTCATCGAGCTGAACGTGTGCTAGAACTCGGAGGTGCCGTAGTTTCGGTGCTTGATCGGTCGGGCCGTGGAGACGTACAACTACATCAACCAAGTTAACGCTTCCGTTGTCGATCTACAAGGGTACGTAGATCACACTCTCCCCCTCTCGTTGCTATGCATCACCATGATCTTGCGTGTGCGTAGGAAATTTTTTGAAATTACTATGAAACCCCAACAGTAACGCCAGGCCCGGAGGCTCACTGCAGGGGATCCCTGCTACTAGATGTTATATTCGGCTTCCCCGATAACTTCCGCAGTGAAAATTTAACTTTCCACGTCGCTCCGTTCCAAAGCGGCTATCAAGCACTACTCGGACGTGAAGCCTTCGCTCGCTTTAACGCAATACCGCATTACGCTTCCCTCAAGCTCAAGATGCCCGGTCCACGCGGCATCATTACAGTAAATGGAAATATTGAGCGCTCCTTGCGCGCCGAACACGGTGCGGCCGCCTTGGCCGCCGCACACTAAACGGCCTCACCAACTCAAGCATTTGACAGGTTGTTAAGACCACGGACACGGCTAGACGAGTCCGGCTCGGCTATATGTAATTAATATAAGTTTGATGGTTGTACCCCTATTACAATACAAGGGGCTCAACACGCGCGCAAAAGTGGCAATAAGGCTCACCTTTACTCATTTTCAACTATATATTGTTTATTTAGTATAACTTAACTTTTGCACGGCAACTTTTCAATTAAGTTCCTCTCTTTTTCAGATGACCATCATGCTACACCTGTCCAGGATACGGCACAATGGAGACACAGGCGCAGACGTGCAGCAGGGACCCGTTCCAAGGATTCTTTGTAGATTAAGACCCTGCGTAAACCTTTTTTACTGTCTCTTGTTGATTTACATCCCTCGGATTCTTAGTACAACCGAGAAGGATGCTGACGTCTTGGCATGTGGCCACGCCAGAATAATGCACATACCTGGACACCAGGGGCTTATTACAAAGGGTAATGTTTAGACCCGGTTTACACCATAAAGACCGAATACCTTAGGGAGTGTTCGGTGTCGCAAGTTTGGCCTTATATGCATCAGCTCCGAATCATGTCTTTGGTCAAATGTTGGGTTTGCCCGGCTCCTGTGTTTTGCTGCCTTATGTTCCGCTCTATTGGCTAAGGCGGCACCAGGAGAACTACTGCGATTGTGCCCTGGTTCATCCGGACGAGCACCTCAGTAGAGAAAGCCAAAAACTGACTGTCATGATATAGCGTGAGACTGGTCAACCACTCGATGACTTATTGGAATCTTCAGGATTCCTCCGCATTAACGAAGGGCCGTTTCCCGGCCAGGCATGTACGCACCCTGAATCCGAATGAGTGCGGAGCCACCAGGGGCTATATAGTAGCCCTACTGTCAAACTCCTATGGCTAAGTGAAAGTGTTAAAGCATTATAGTCCGGTTTCCTAGTTCGTTGCGCTATCACCTCCTTAATAGGACCAAGACGTTGGATTAAGTGTGAATATGCGTCTTCTGCGAACACCCCCGCATTATATGCGGTGGGGCTGAAGCTGACGACTGCAATCTTTCAGGTTATATACATGTATACATAAACGGCCGCACAGGAGCATCACTATACTTTCGGGCAAACGTATAAATACAGCCTTGATAAATTCAATAAAACATTGTTTTTACAATGGGAATACATGTCACTCAAACATAACATTCTTCGAGCACTGGGCCTCTCTCGAACGAGCGCCCTCAAGAACTTCTTCAAAATAATGCTCGGCAGCCACTCGACCTATGGCCGAACCCTGCGCCGCGACAGTGGTGGCATCCATCTCCGCCCAGTATGTTTTGACACGGGCAAGGGCCATCCGCGAGCCTTCTATGCACGCCGACCTCTTCATCGCATTAATGCATGGCACCACACCAAGGAACTGCTGCACCAAGCTAAAATAGCTATTCGGCTTTGGCCTTTCCGGCCACAGATGATCCACGACAGACCTCATGGTGAGTCCGGACAATCTATTGAGTTCGGCCCATTCGGCAAGCTGATCAGTCAATGAAAGCGGACGCTCTGGAACGTTAAATTGCGACCAGAACAGCTTGTCCACTTCATAATCTGTCTGATCTCGGAAGTATTCAACCGCATCGACAGCGCTCGCCGTTAAGTCCAGACATGCGTCGGCCAAACTCCACAGCCGATCCAGAGGGGCATACCGCGGATCGCCGAACTTCCTCCGCGGCATAAAGGGCTTCCCAGCCACAATGTCCCTGGCTTCATGCAGTTCCTCCTTCTTGGCTCTCATTGCAGAGCGGGTGTCCTTGGTCGCCATTGTGGCCTTTTCGAGGTCCGTAGCCTTCGCCCGGCTTTCTTCTTCAAGAAACTTACAGCGGTCGGCAACGTCTTTTAACTTCAAAGCCATTTTGGCCATTTTCTCTTTGCTCTCGCTATGCGCAGCCTTCTCGGCTCTCAACTCTTCGGCCGCCTTCAAAGCGGCCGCATTACTATTCCTTGCTTGCTCCTTGGCTCGGGCAAGCTCCGCCCGCAGGGCCTCCACTATGGCAGCTCCATCTGCAGTCACAACATATTAAAGATACTAGCATCACGCTGCTCTTACTATGTGACATTCACTATAAACATCACCTACCATGTGCCTCGTCAAGCCGCTTGTTAACAAGCTCGATGTCGGCATCCGCCGCATCCAGTCGCCGCTTTAGTTCGGCAACCCCATCAGTCCGCCTAGCCACCGGAGCTTCAGACACCTGCACATAAAGGCAGTCTGGTTATTACCTGGGACTACGATCCTCTATTCGCCGCCGTTCTCGACGACAACCAGAGTCTCAGGGGCTACTATCTACACAGGGCACGCCTAAAAATGTACGGTACTACCACAAACGCATATCATTTCGCGTACCTCAAAGCCCGTCAGTAGACTCATAAAGGCTTCATGCAACCCGCTTTCGGCGGACGAGATCCTTTCAATCACCGTACCCATCAATGTACGGTGCTCTTCTGAGATAGTGGCTTGCCCTAGCGGATCCCTCAGTGCGTCCGACCGCATACCAGACGGTGCCGGATTCTTTTGGTTGCTCTCTTCAAGAGCCGGAAACTGGGGACTTCGGACGACCATAGGATTATCTTCAAGCCTCACCGGATCTGGGGTGACCCTCTGCGACGACACTTCAAGGTCGCCCGCTTCTTGAGCTGGGGAGTTCGGGGGAGGCGTTTCTCTCTCCATCATCTCCGGAAGAAGATCTCCCGAAGACAAGCTCCGCTGAGAAGGGCTCAGATCCGAACTGCAAGATAAATGCTTCAGTTATTTTTCTCAGAAGTAAGGTAGTATATCTTCGCTATTAAGTACTTTTTGATTACTTACAGCTCGTTAGAGGGCTGATCCTCGTATGGACTTTGTGCGGCAAGAGCACCCTCCGATGCAGGACCCTCTGGTGGAGTTTTCTTCTCCCGTTTGGAGACCTTGGTTTCCGGATCTTCAGAGGTAGTCCTCTTCCTCCCCCGGGGCGATGGAACGTCAGATTCTTCCCCTTTGTTATCCTCCCTCACGGAGGCGCTCGTTCCCTTGGTTGGAATAGGTAGCGGTGGAGGCCCGCTTTCGCCCCCTTTATTCCCCCCTTCGCCTTCCCTTGAGGGCACCGGGCAAGGTGCCGGCTCGAGCATCTTTTCCAGCACCGGATTGTCCAAGCCTTCGGGAAGGGGAGCCGAACACCGGATCATCTTCGCCTTTGTTATCCAGTCCTGGTCAAAGAGCGATTCTTCAGAATGATGTCATGATAAAAGAAGGACAGTGTGTTCGACTAGAGGATTACATACTTGGGCCGCGGTGTGGTTGCTGCTCAGGCCCACGTCCTCGATGGTGTCCGGACACTCTATTTGGGGTCCAAAGAACAACTTGTACATCTCCTCGTGCGTCAAGCGGAGGAAATTCTGAATAGCGTGCGGTTCTTCTGGGTTGAATTCCCACAAGCGAAGGGGCCGGCGTTTGTAAGGCTGGACTCGACGAACCAGCATAACTTGCACTACCATAATCAAACTAAAATATCCCTCGAAGAGATCTCGGATGCGGCTCTGCAGTGTGGGCACATCCTTGGCTGGACCCTAGCTTGATCAGCCCCCTGCTGATCCATGACATCAGTTGTGGTGGAGGGCCCGAGCAAAAGGTGGGGGAAGCTGCTCACTTGGCACTTCTGGGAGCGGTGACGTAGAACCACTCCCGTTGCCATAATCCGGACACCTCTGGAAAGGAACCCTTTGGCCATGGAGCTCCAGCGATCTTGCTTATTAATGCACCTCCGCACGCTGCATGCTGCCCCTCGACCATCTTCGGCTTCACATCAAAGGTCTTGAGCCACAGGCCGAAGTGAGGGGTAATACGAAGGAAAGCCTCACATACGACAATGAATGCCGAGATGTGGAGAAAGGAATCCGGGGCTAGATCGTGGAAATCAAGCCCGTAATAGAACATCAAACCCCTAACGAAGTCCAGAGTGAGGCTTAGTCCTCGGAGGAAGTGGGAGAGGAACACGACGTCTTCATTGGGTTCAAGAGTAGGGACGACCTGCCCTCGGGCAGGCAGCCGATGCGAAACTTCGGCGGTCAGGTATCTTGCCTCCCTCAACTTCTTGATATCCTCTTTCGTAACGGAGGGGGGCATCCACCGGCCCTGGAGGCTGGATCCGGACATGATTGAAGGTCCAAAGTACCTGACCTGGGCTTTGGGTGTTAGAACTCGAGGCGGGGGAAGGATTCGATTGAGCACGGGAGGGAAAAAAGTAAAAGCCTTGTCCCTTTATAAAGAGGGTGAATATCAAGCGTCCTCCTCGTGGCCGTTTGGGACTTGCCTAAAATCTAGGAGTCCTAGGCACGGTTGGGTTACCCACACCCGTATTTATGAGAATCCCGTAATAAGGGGGACACGATCTCTGCTTTGACAAGACGTGTCAAGAAACTGCCTCACATTATGTGCGGGGCTAGTTAAAGGTAACGGTTCGAATAATCACCGGGCCAAGGCATGATGTCATGTTGCCGAAACATGTCAGAAAATTAGATTTGTGGAAATATTATTCTCTCTACAGTGGTATGTGGAACTTATTTTGCAGGGTCGGACACTATCCTTGTATTCAAATTTTCCGTGGTGTATTCGGAGGAGGAACCCGCCTTGCAATGCCGAAGACAACACTGCACGCCGGACTCATCGTCATTGAAGCCTGGTTCAGGGGCTACTGAGGGAGTCCTGGATTAGGGGGTCTCCGGACAGCCGGACTATATCCTTTGGCCGGACTGTTGGACTATGAAGATACAAGATTAAAGACTTCGTCTCGTGTCCGGATAGGACTCTACTTGGCGTGGAAGGAAAGCTAGGCAATACGGATATGTATATCTCCTCCTTTGTAACCGACCTTGTGTAACCCTAGCCCCCTCCGGTGTCTATATAAACCGGAGGGTTTTAGTCCGTAGGACAACATACAATCATACCATAGGCTAGCTTCTAGGGTTTAGCCTCTCCGATCTCGTGGTAGATCAACTCTTGTAATACTCATATCATCAAAAATAAATCAAGCAGGACGTAGGGTTTTACCTCCATCAAGAGGGCATGAACCTGGGTAAAACATCGTGTCCCCTGCCTCTTGTTACCATCCGCCTTAGACGCACAGTTCGGGACCCCCTACCCAAGATCCGCCAGTTTTGACACCGACAACTCTACTGTTGCGTTTTTCGAGGAATCCACTCATGCAATCCTATTAACGACAATACGGTTCATTGTACTTCCTAACATCACACATAATAATTATAGTCTAGTTGTGTATTGTTGCTCAATTTGCTAGTGAAAACGCTTGTACGACCAGTTTTCGTTATTCGTCATGGGTATTCAATCTACATTTAAACCAGTGACGCCATCGAATCAAACAAATTTTCCTTTAATGTCACACTTCCTAATTGTACTCTTTTGTCGCATTTTGTCGGGCAATCCACTCGTGCAATCCTAGTCACGGCGATACAGTTCGTTGTACTTCCTAACGTCATGCACAATAATTATACTCTAGTTGCATTTTGTCGCCCGATCTGGTACTGAAAATGCTTGTACAAACTGGCTTCCGTTATTCATCATGGGCGTTCATTTAAACTAGTGACGCCATCGAATCAAATAGAGTTTCCTATAACGCCACACTTCCTAAGTATACCCTTTTGTCATGTTTCATCGACAAATCCACTCGTGCGATCCAAATAGCGACAATATGGTTCGTTGTACTTTCGTACCGTCACACTATAGTCTAGTTGTGTTCTCACGTCCAACCCGATACTGATAATGCTTGTACCAACCAGCTTCTGGTATTTGCCACGGGTGTCCAATCTACATTGGAACCGGTGGGGCCAACAAATCAAACATAGTTTCCTTTTTTAGATAAAAGGTACTTTCAATTAATGAAGCCATCAACCGGCTAGGATACAAGGTGCAGATTATTACAAAGGCAAGGCATGGGGAAAAAATAAAAAAATACATACATAGATTGCACAAGGCCGGATCTAAAAAAGCATATCGAAGAGTGAAATCATCAACACAAGGAGAAACAAGTCCATGCCATCCGAGAGGACACCGCAAAACAGAACAACAGGAACAGAGGAGTCCATGACATACCAACAACCAATGGAGTGGAGGATCGTGCCTGCAGAAAGAAACCATTGGGTCTACCAAGACCCAATCATGCCATTGGCAGAGGGGAGACCACTATCTCCCCTACATCCAACACGAGGATGTCGTTTACCGGCCGGCAAGCACGGACACCGCAGGGTAGTAACCATGAAGGGTAATGAGACACGAATTGCCCCGCCTCTACCACCGTCGGGCTATCGAGGATGCACTGCACCGAGCCGCCACAAATCCACACACTACAGCACCCGAACCCCAACCCTACCCCAAGCCGACACCTCCAAGGAGGACCATGACGTCGGTGCGCCACCGCCGGCCGGCCAAAGCCTAGGTTTTCAACTGGGGTCTAACGGAGGGGAGAAGGGGATGAGCAGGAAGCTCAACACAACCTCAGAAGGGGAAAGCAAAGACGAAGCGCCGCCGCCTGCTACTTCTTGAGCTTGAGTTGGTTTTTCCCTTGAAGAGGAAAGGGTGATACAGCAAAGTAGAGATAAGTATTTCCCTCAGTTTGAGAACCAAGGTATCAATCTAGTGGGAGACAACACACAAATCACCAATACCTGCACAAACAATCAAACACTTGCACCCAATGCGATAAAGGGGCTGTCAATCCCTTCACGGTCACTTGCAAAAGTGAGATCTGATAGAGATAGATAAAACTAAATAAATGATAAAGTATATATTTTGGGGTTTTTTGGTTTATAGATCGGGAAGTAAAAGATTGTGAAATAGTAGATCAGAAACTTATATGATGGAAAATAGACCCGGGGCCATAAGTTTCACTAGAGGCTTCTCTCAAGGTAGCAAATAATATGGTGGGTGAACAAATACTGTCGAGCAATTGATAGAAATGTGCAAAGTTATGACGATATCTAAGGCAATGATTATCAAATATAGGCATCATGTCCGTGTCAAGTAGACTGACTCCTGCCTGCATCTACTACTATTACTCCACACATCAACCGACTCATGCCTGCATCTAGAGTATTAAGTTCATGAAGAACAGGGTAACGCTTTAAGTAAGATGACATGATGTAGAGGAATAAACTCAAGCAATATGATTTAAACCCCATCTTTTTATCCTCGATGGCAACAATACAATACGTGCCTCATTGCCCCTTCTATCACTGGGAGAGGACACCGCAAGATTGAACCCAAAGCTAAGCACTTCTCCCATTGCAAGAAAAACCAATCTAGTTGGCCAAACTAAACCGATAGTTCAAAGAGAATTACAAAGATATCAAATCATGCATATAAGAATTCAAAGAAGATTCAAATAATATCCATAGATAAGCTGATCATAAATCCACAATTCATCGGATCTCGACAAACACACCGCAAGAGAAGATTACATCGGATAGATCTCCAAGAACATCAAGGAGAAAATGGTATCGAGAATCAAAGAGAGAGAAAAGGCCATCTAGCTACTAGCTATGGACCCTTAGGTCTGAGGTAAACTACTCACGCTGCATCGAAAGGGCAATAGAGTTGATGTAGAAGCCCTTCGTGATCGAATCCCTCTCCGACAGGATGCCGGAAAAGGCCCCAAGATGGGATCTCATGGGAACAGAAGGTTGCAGTGGTGGAGAAGTGCTTTTGTCGATGCTTCTGGTGGTTTGGGAATATATGTGAATATATAGGACTAAGAGCTAGGTCAGGGGGTCACGAGGGGCCCACAAGGCAGGGGCGCGTCCTACCCCCTGGGCGCACCCTCCCCCCTTGTCGCTGCCTCGTGGCTCTTCTGACTTGATCTCCAAGTCTCTCGGGTGTCTTCTGGTCCAAGAAAAATCATCGCAAAGATTTTATTCCGTTTGGTATTCCTTTTCTGCGAAGCCAAAAATAAGGAAAAACAGAAACTGGCACTGGGCTTAGATTAATAGGTTAGTCCTAAAAATAATATAAAATAGCATATTAATGCATATAAAACATGCAAAACAGATAATATAATAGCATGGAACAATCAAAAATTATAGATGCGTTGGAGACGTATCACCGCCGTCATCATCGAGGTCGATGCAGAGTCGACCAGGGGATTCCCCTGTTCCAGGGTTCCTCCACCACACCCTCGGAGCTAGATTTGGCAGCCCAAAAGGGACGAATCCAGATCGGTGAGGGAAGAAAGTCGCACAAGGGAAGGAGGTAGGAAACTCGAGCAGCAGAACACCTCTGCCGCGCAACCGCCGCCCACTCGACCGGAGGGACGACCAGCACCTGTAGTGCCACTCACCTGCGAGGTCAACGCCGCTCGCCAGATTTGGGGCGGCCACCCCGGCGCTCAGAGCTCCCTGCAACCAAGCAGGGCAGCAGAGCATCGCCACCACCTTCACTGGAGGTCGCGCGACGACCAGCGACATCCTCAGGTGGCGGCAGGGAGGGAGTTAGAGGAGGGATGGGTGGCTAGGGTTCCGTCGCCCTTGAGTCGCCCTCTCGGGGCGATACAGGAGCCACGAGGGTGGGCAGAGGTTTCTTTCCACGTAGATTCCTTCAATGCCACACTTCCTAATTATACTCTACTATCCCGTTTTCTTGGGCGATCCACTCGTTCAATCCTAGTAACGGTAATACGGTTCATTGTACTTCCTATGTCACACATAATAATTATACTCTAGTTGCCTATTCTCGCTCAATCTGCTAGTGATACCATTTGTATGAACCGACTTTCGTTATTCATCGTGGGCATTCAATCTACATTTAAACCAGTGACGCTGTCGAATCAAACAGACTTTCCTTTAATGTCACACTTCCTAATTATACTCTTTTGTCGCATTTTGCCGAGCAAGCCACTCGTGCAATCCTAGTCACGGCAATATGGTTCGTTGTACTTCCTAACATCATGCGCAATAATTATACTCTAGTTGCATTTTTGTCGCCCGATCGACAACTGAAAACGCATGTCCAAACCAGCTTCCATTATTCATCATGGGCATTCAAGCTACATTTAAACTAGTGACACTATCAAATCAAACCAAGTTTCCTATAACGCCACACTTCATAAGTATACCCCTTTGTCGCGTTTCACCGACGAATCCACTCGTGCAACCTTAGTAATGACGACAATACCGTTCGTTTTACTCCCTAATGTCACGTGCAATAATTATATTGTATAGTTGTGTTTTGCTACCCAATCCGCGACCGAAAGTGCTTGTACCAACCAGCTTTTGGTATTCATTATGGGCATTCAAGCTACATTTAAACCAATGACGCTATCAAATCAAACAGAGTTTCCTATAAAACCACACTTCCTAAGTATACTTTTGCCGCGTTTCACCGACGAATCCACTTGTACAACCTTAGTAATGACGACAATACCGTTCGTTTTACTCCCTAATTAATGTCACATGCAATAATTATACTATACAGTTGTGTTTTGCCACCCAATCCGCGACCAAAAGTGCTCGTACCAATCAGCTTTTGGTATTCATCATGGGCATTCAAGCTACATTTAAACCAATGACGCCATCAAATTAAAAAGAGTTTCTTATGACGCCACACTTCCTAAGTTTAACTTTTTGACGCGTTTAACCGACGAATCCACTCGCGCAACCTTAGTAATGACGACAATACCGTTCGTTGTTATTCCCTAACATGACGTGCAATAATTATACTATATAGTTGTGTTTTGTCGCCCAATCCGTGACTGAAAGCACTTGTACCAACCAGCTTTTGGTGTTAATCTTGGGCGTTCAAGCTACCTTTAAACAAGTGATGCCATCAAATCAAATAGAGTTTACTATAACGCCACACTTCCTAAGTATACCCTTTTATCGCGTTTCACCGACGAATCCACTCGTGCAATCTTAGTAATGACAATCTTAGTAATGACGACAATACCGTTTGTTGTACTCCCTAACGTCACGTCCAATAATTACAGTCTATAGTTGTGTTTTGCCGCCCAATCCGCGACCGAAAGCGCTTGTACCAACCAGCTTTTGGTATTCATCATTGGCGTCCAAGCTACATTTAAACTAGCGACGCCATCAAATCAAACAGAGTTTCCTATAACGTCACACTTCCTAAGTATACCCTTTTGTCGCGTTTCACCGACGAATACCATTCGTTGTATTCCCTAACGTCACGTGCAATAATTATACTGTATAGTTGTGTTTTACCGCCCAATCTGTGACCGAAAGTGCTTGTACCAACCAGATTTCGGTATTCATCATGGGCGTTCAAGCTACATTTAAACCAGTGACGCCGTCAAGTCAAACAGAGTTTCCTATGATGCCACGCTTCCTAAGTATACCCTTTTGTCGCATTTCACCGTCGAATCCACTCTTGCAACCTTAGTAATGACCACAATACTGTCCGTTGTACTGCCTAATGTCACGTGCATTGTGTTTTGCCGTCCAATCCGCGACCAAAAGCACTTGTACCAACCATCTTTTGGTATTCATCGTGGGAGTTCAAGCTACATTTAAACCAGTGACGCCATCAAATCAAACAGAGTTCCCTATAATGCCACACTTCCTAATGTCACGTGCATTGTGTTTTGCTGCCCAATCCGCGACTGAAAGCGCTTGTACCAACCATCTTTTGGTATTCATCATGGGTGTTCAAGCTACATTTAAACCAGTGACGCCATCAAATCAAACAGAGTTTTCTATAATGCCACATTTCCTAAGTATACCCTTTTGTCGCGTTTCACTGACGAATCCACTTGTGCAACCTTAGTAATGACGACAATAATGTTCGTTGTACTCCCTAACATCACGTAAAATAATTATACTATATAGTTGTGTTTTGCCGCCCAATCCACAGGCTTTTGGTATTCATCATGGGCGTTCAAGCTACATTTAAACCAGTGACACCATCAAATCAAACAAAGTTTCTTATAACGCCACACTTCATAAGTATATCCTTTTGTCGTGTTTCACCGACGAATCCACTTGTGCAACCTTAGTAATAACGACAATACCGTTCGTTGTATTCCCTAACGTCACGTGCAATAATTATATTGTATATTTGTGTTTTACCGCCCAATCCGTAACCGAAAGCGCTTGTACCAAGCAGATTTTGGTATCCATCGTGGGCGTTCAAGCTACATTTAAACCAGTGACGCCGTCAAATGAAACAGAGTTTCCTATGACGCCACGCTTCCTAAGTATATCTTTTTGTCGCGTTTCGTCGACGAATCCACTCGTGCAACCTTAGTAATGACGACAATACCGTTCGTTGTACTCCCTAACGTCACGTGCAATAATTATATTGTATAGTTGTGTTTTGCCGCCCAATCCGTGACTGAAAGCGCTTGCACCAACCAGCTTTTGGTATTTGTCGTCGGCGTTAAATCTACAATTAAACGAATGAGGCCATCGAATCAGATAGGTAACGCCACACGTCCTAATTATATACTTTTATTTCCCGAGCAATCCACTCGTGCAAACCTAGTAACGACAATACCTTACGTTCTATTTTCGTACGTCACGCGCAATAATTATATTCTAGTTGCATTTTGCCGCCCATTCCGTTACCAAAAACGCTCTAACGATAATAGAATCTACTGCATTCCCCCCTAATGTCATGCTTAACGAATTTAGTTCCCGCCACCTTTTGTTTTGCATGGTATTTAGGGTTTATGGTTTTTTTTTCTTTTGCACAGTGTTTAGTGGGGTTTTTAGGGCCTTTTTTGCACACTTGGTTTCTTGGCCCCAAGAAAGAAATCACCATTCCAGCCCTTTGGCCCAATAAGAACCAACGGTCAGAACCTCTCCCCCACCAACCGCCACCTACACAAAATAAGATCCATGCATATAGATTACACGGTGCCAAAATACTCCACTGTCAATGACTAACCATCATTAACTACGCGATATATTGTGGGGATACGAGTAACACACTACCCCCGTAGCACATTTGGGTAGGTGGCAAAATACAAAGAAGATCCATGCGCATAGTGTGCATGCTGACAAAATGCTTTGACTGCCAAAATGACTGGCCATCATTAACCGCGAAATATTTCTTAGGATTTTCAGCAACACTGCGAGCGCATCCTCATATATCTCCCCGCGCCATCCAATTAATCCTGCTCTCTATAGATGGAATCCACTCCCCGGATATGCACCACCAAGGCGCGGCATTAATCGCAGAGATATCAGCAGCCCCTCCTTGTTTTGGCACTGGCCGTATCCCGGGCACCTGATTAATGCCGCATAAAACCCATGAAATAAATGGGCATCAGCAGATAACTCACATCTCTCACATCAGGGGCTGCGCTCCGGCCCTCGGCCACGCTATATAAACCGGCCCTCGGCAGCGCTCAGGACACATCCAACTCACACTCGCAGTGCACAGACAGTCAGATCCAGAGCGGCACTAGCACCAGTACCAGTGTGCCAGTGCTTCTCTTCTTCTCCTGTCTCTGCCACCCAGCCATCACCCAGCTCCGTTCCCCTCTCGGCCACCGCCCGAATCCTCCTCCTCGTACCGCACACTACACAGAGAGAGTAGACCCATACCCCCCACCCACCCAACTCCAGCCCCACCATCGCCAGGTTTTTGGTAGGGACGAGGGAAGTACGAGCCAGATCCGGCGGCCCCCATCGGGACTGAGACCGATCGAGGGGTCACGTCCGTCCGTCGGCGTCAGAGGGAAAGGTTGGAAATGGGAAAGTGACTGGATTACGTGGAGGAAATTGAATTTTTTGTGGGGGGGTATGGAATTTTTGTGCCTTGTGCTGATGCTGACCCCCTCGATTCCGCAGGGCTTTCTATACCGGGTGCGTACCGCGGATTTGCCCCCGCGCGCGGCCGCGGCGGCGTGCCCCTGCTCCAATGGCGTCCTCCTACCCCGCCAGGCCCAACCACCGGGGCAGCGGCGTGCACAACTACGGGGGAGGCGGCCGCGGGCACAACGGCGGGCACGGCCACGGCCACCAGTACAACGGCAACGGCGGCGGGCGCGGGGGCCGGGGCGGCCACCACCACCGCTGGAACGACTACGGACGGGGCGGCCACCACGGGTACGGCTACGGAGGCGGCCACCACCAGCACCAGGGGTACGGCTACGGCGGCGGCCAGCACCAGGGGTACGGCTACGGAGGCGGCCACAACGGGTACGGGTACGGCTACGGGGGCGGCGGCGACGGGATGTTCCACCACAACTACGGCGTCCAGCCCTACGGCGTGGGCCTGAGCCACCCGCTGCCGGCGCCAGCGCCGGCGCCGATGCCGGTGCCGCCCGCGAGCCACCCCCACGCGCAAGGCCCCGGCTGGGTCCCGGTCCCGGTCCCGGAGGAGCAGCCACGGCCGCGCCGGATAATGCTGATGGCGCCGCGGCGGCGGCCCCCCGTCATCCCACCGCCGCTGCGGGCCGCGGAGGCGGCCGCGCGCGAGGTGGTGCTGCGGCTGCACCCGACGGAGGAGGCGGAGCGGCGCCGGCACAAGGTCATCGACTACGCCAAGAACCTCATCGGCACCACCTTCGGGTGCGAGGTACCTGCTCCCCCCTCCCCCCACCCCTGCTCCCCCACGCGAAACCCTCGCGCGTTTGTCCCGCTGCGTGCCCGTCCAGCGTGTTCGCTTCGTCGTCGCCCGGGCTTCCGTAGCCCCGTCCCGCACACAATTATAACCAACCCAAAAGGTCTTTCCGTTTCGTCCGGCCCCGAATCCTCCTCGTGGTGCCGCGTCTCGGCCTCGGGTTTCGTGCCGTAGTGTAGTACTTCCACCGTCGCTTTCACCTGGAGCATGAGGGGTCCGGCCGCCGCCGCCGCCCGCCCTCGTAGGTGCTTGGGGAATTTTTGGTTAGGATAGGATATTGCTCGTCTTTGTTAATTAGTTAATTGTCATCTGCTAATAATTAAGTAATCATCACCCTATGATTATCCTGATATTTGTTTATTTATACACCTAGAACTAGAAGTAGAACTAGTAGTGCAGAAGTATTTGGATCTTATAGGATAATAATGTTGTTCGAACCTAAAGTTTACCTATACCGGGATTAAGCATAAAGTCATAATAATTTTTTATCCTATTAAAAGAAAGGGGCCATAAAATACTGATTTAAGAGTCATTCACTATTACACTACAAAACAAATCTAGTTAACGGTTCCAACTTGTTCTGAATTTTGCAGCATGTGATAAATCCATTTTTCACTTTTTCATCTTAATAGAAACAAACGGAAACTTTAATGTGTTAGTAACATATGCTTTAAGGTAGGTCTATCAATGAGAATAATTGAAACTGAATTTAAAAAGCAGGACGTTTTTTTAAGGATTGGAAAAATGATAAGTACAATCATACTCAAAATAAAAGAAAGGGGCTTTTGTAAAAAAATGGGAATGAATACTACAAATCGCTGTTATAATGGATAAAAAACAGAAACATTTTTTAAGAATAAGATTGGAAAAAAATAAGTAGAATCACGTTCGAAATAAAATAAAGGGGCTTTTTCTGTAAGAAAACATGGGTTAATACTTCAAGTGCTGTTCTAATGGATAAAAAAAGCAGGAACATATATTTTTTAAAATATTGCAAAAAAGTAAGTTTATATTCAAAACGGGACTTTTCTTAAGAAAACATGGATGGATACTTAAATCGCTGTTTAATGGACAAAAAATGTAGGAAGGTAAATGCTCTTGTCGTCTAGGTTAGGATATCATGACACGATCCATCCGTTAATTAGTTAATTATTAACCCATGCTTATCCTGGTCTTTTTTTTTATTTCCGCCTACTACAGCATTGCTTTATTTTTAATATTTGATGAAGTGGTTAGTCCAATAGTAATAGTTCATGGACACGTACAGACATTGTCCGTGGTGTCTCATATGATCACGGCCAGGTTTCACGTACAAGTCTAGATTGTGCTTGGGCCCTCATAAGTCCACGGACACGTCCACATAGAGTTCGGACATGTCTGCTCCGAACCACCATTTGTGTGGATACATAACCACACCCAAAAAGTGTCCTCCCCATTTCAAACATGTCAACGAGTTGGGCCGGGCATAAAACCCAAACCCAAAGCCCAAACCCGAAAAACCCAAGCACTACATCAAATAGCAGTATAACAAATCCAAATATATTCAGTTGAGCTCCTAGTCATAGTACCCAAACTGCTCAAGGCCCAAGCTAGGTAAACCTAATCCCTGCCCGGCTGCCCCACCTATCCCAATGATGCGGCTAAGGTGGCCGCCACAACCACAACCGCACGCACCACAGAAATTCGGGTCCCTAGTACCCATCCCAACTGAAAGAAAGGCGCAGTTCCTTCAACCCCCAAGGCCCAAGCTAGGTAAACCTAATCCCTGCCCGGCTGCTCCAACCCTAACTCCATCCTCAAACCTAATCCCCAATTTCCCACAACAAGAACACACAGTAGCACATGCACACTCGGGTGTCCCATATGTCCATAGACATGTTCGGACATTCTCCGGACGTGACTGATTTGAACCCAATTTGTCCGGGCACACAACCAGACCCTCAAAAATGTCTTCCCCATTTTCAGGCATTTCAACAAGTATGGTGTGTGCGACACCACCGAAGCATGCACAACACCGACGTCACGGCAAGACCACACTGCAACACATGCACATCCAGGTGCCACGACGATCGCATGTACCGGGTCAGCCCTGGTAGCCGAAACAGCTTGAGCTCAGGCTGGCGGCAACCTCGCGTGGACACACACGAGCACGAGCAAGCACAAAATGTACCCGAGCGGGTGTCCCATATGTGCACGGACAGTGTCCGAGCCCCCCACATGTCCACACACACACACACCTTCGGACAGTTCCTATTTCCGTCAAAAAAAGAAAGCTTCAGTACTCATCATTTTTACCGGCGCAAGTACCCCACTAGTACTGATTACGACGTTGATGTGTAAGAAACACTCAGAAAAGGGTCCAGCCTTTCTGCTTCGCTGCCGTCACTGTCCGCCGTCGCATGACTCCCCACGTACAGCTGCACACGCACGCATTATATTCCCTGCATGCTGCGTCTACGGCGCTTGTCCGTCTACAAGATTTCCATGCCGTTGCACTCAAATGTGCTTCGTACACTTTTATGGGAGGACTTGGGCGCACCTGTATTTAACACAAAAATGTGAGTACCACTATTATGCGCGTCTAGTGTAGAGTTGATTGGGTTTGGTAGGCAATCCGTAGTCTTGTTAAAAATTGCAACGATACTCGTGCCGCTTAATTTCTACGCACAATTTTACGATACACACTACTAGAATGTGCTGACACATTTTTTTGTGATAAGTGTTTAACTCATTTTTCTTCTAACAATGCAGGTGTTTCCGTTCGGGTCGGTGCCGCTCAAGACGTACCTCCCCGATGGTGATGTCGACATCACCATAATCACGAACACCAACTTGGACGACAGCTTCGTCCAAGACGTCTGTTGTTTGCTCGCAGCTGAACAGAGCAGCGACGACGCCGAGTTTGCGCTGAGGGACATTCAGGTCATCAACGCCAAGGTGAGTTCTCCATTTGAAATTCCAAATCAAATTATCGGTGTATTTGTCAATTTGTGGGAAGTACTACACTTTCTGAGGTGTTGTGGGAAAGACACTTTTTGAGCGGTTGTGGGAAAGATACCTTTTTGAGGGGTTGTGGGAAAGACACTTTTTAAACTGTATGCTCTTTACTATGTCCTTATATAGTTATATTTTCTACTGATATTCAATAAATTCTCTAAGCTTATGTCATTTTTTTTGTGTACCCAGGTCAAGATAATCAAATGTGTTATCGACAACCTTGTGATGGACATCTCCTTCAACCAAGTCGGCGGTGTGTCCACCCTCTGTTTCCTTGAGCTGGTACGTGGACGCGATCTGAACTATTCGATTCATTTTGGAAAAAAAATTCATCTCAAATACATACCCGAAAACTTGTATAAATAACACGAGTAACTTAGATACCCCTAACCTGAATGTGCGTTATTGTTTCAGGTCAACAAAGAGGTCGGGAAGGATCATCTGTTCAAGCGGAGCATCATCCTGATCAAGGCATGGTGTTACCACGAGGGTAACATACATGGATCCAACCATTGGTTGATGTCTACGTACGCATTGGAGGTGTTGATTCTGTACATCTTCAACCTTTTCCACAGCTCGATACATGGCCCTTTGCAGGTAATTCCTCGGAAAACAATCCAAGTAACTTCACAATATATGCAAATTGAAGTGTTTTTTGACTGTATCTTCTTTGTTTAACAGGCCCTGTACAAGTTTCTGCTGTACTACAGCAAGTTTGATTGGGACAACCAGTGCCTTACTTTAGCTGGCCCTGTCCCCCTGCGCAACGACACCGGTGAGTCATGCTAGTCTATCATTTTGCTTTGTTATGTTATGTGAATCACCTGGCATCTAATCACTTATGTAATTAATAAAATCTCTGTGACTTGCAGCTGGGCCTAGTGCCTCAAATGAGGAATTACTGCTGAGCCAGGAGCCCCTCAAGCGCTCACTGCGTAAGCTTTTTGAGCTTCCACCAGGTTCTGATAGGCGTGATCCAGACTTGCGTCTGAAGTACCTGAACATTGTTGACCCCTTGAAGGGGGATAACAACCTCGGCACGAGTATCAGCGAAGGTAAGAATAACCAAGATGATCCATCATTTTGTTTTCTATCTTGATTGTGGGGTACACACTTTCCTTTCTGTTAGTTGGATGATTTGGTTGAACTTAACATATACATAATTTTATGCAGCAAACTCTCGTGTCATACGGGATGCCTTTGCAGCTGGCGCAGAGAAGCTCGGAAATATTCTCAAGCTGCCTTGCGAACGTATCGCAGAAGAAGTCTATGTGTTTTTTACACATACGCTGCGGAAACATGGACGGGGCGAAAGGCAGGACCTTGGAGAAAGTGGGTCCCAATCCATGCCTGAGCCTGGAAATGCACGTGGCGAAGATGTGTCCGGCCTGGGAACTTCTTGCATGGGTGAAGATGAAAAGAGAACTCATCGGATCTCAGGTACATTATTTTCCAAATCATGCTAAAGATCATATTTGGCATAAAATTTGGGTATTTTGACATGATTACTATTGCAAGATGGTACCGGAGCCATTAATTCACCATTTCTTTGTTGTAGGTTCAACCAACTTCAGGAGCCACTCCGATCTATCCTCTTCCTCGGAGAATGGTCACGAGGTTCCTGGTCCTAACCGGAACGGTGTCCATCAAGAGAAGGGGCAACTTCCTCCTTTCACGCCGGTGAACCTACTGGACCTCTCAGGGCATGTGAATTTACACATGAGATGCATACGAAGTGTCCAGTACAACTTGGAGGCCATGCATGACAAGCTCCTCAAGTCGGTTATAGAGGCGTCTTCGGCAGGTGTGCTAGATGAGGATCGGTTTGTAGTTCCACCTCTGCGCCCTGATCCGAGGCCGTCTCCATGCCCGCGGCCGCCTCCTTCTCTCGGTGCGGGAGTTGTTCCTCGGCAACCGATCACTGAGCGCCAAGTTGAACCGGAATATCTACCGTCGCCTCCTTGTACCCACATTCCACCCAACGGATTCTCAGCCTATCCCCCTTTTGCTGGTCCTTGGTTTCCAAACACCGAGGACATGTCCCAGGCTTATGGAGCTGGCACTTACGTGCATAACATGGTAAGAAACCTTGGCGCATGGTCCTTTTTGTTCATTTTCTGTTCAAGTTTCCAACAGATTGACTGGATGTCTTTTTCTCCTTATGTGCAGAACTACTCGATGCCTTTCGGAATAGATGCTTTCTCCAGCGGGATGGCGTTCTATCCAGCTATGTGGGATTTCCCTCAATCGCGTGGAACCGGCACATACATCCCCAGAACAGTAAGAAACCTTGAAAAATGTTTTTCCCACTTTTCAGTTTAGCTCTGTTTGCATTAGACTAATTCAATTTCCGATTGCTTGCCATTTACACTTTACTCTTTTAGGGTTGGAACGCCAACAGGGACAAGTCGTGGAACGATAGGGGAAGGTTCCAAAGGCCGCGGCAATCAGACCGGGATTACGGAGACGGGAGGCCGGATGTTGCCTCAAGCAATGGGCATGTTGCGGGCGCAAGCGCAACAGGACTGACATCGACGATGCGAGGCAATCCACACCAGGGTGCCTCTTCAAGCAACAATGAGCAGAGGTATGCAACATTGCTCAAACTTGATACCATCGAACAACATGTTTGTTTGGTACTGACGAAGTTGTTGCCAGGTCTGAGAATGGGTGGGTGGTGCCGCGGATGCCGCCGAGGATCACGGTTCCTCGTCAGGGCAGCGGCAGCCAGCCCTCTTCACCTGCCGTGGTGATCACACCCGTCGTCCCGGCGGAGCAGCATGAGAACCTGGAGTTCGGAACCATGGGGCCTTTCTCCGTGGCTCGTCAAAACTCTGTGTTCGACGAACAGTTCCCTGCTCTCCATGAAACAACAAGGCAGGGACAACAAGGCCCGCAGAGGAGCAGCCCCAGGCCAGGCGCGGGTGCAACCCCCAGGAGCTGGCCTGCAGAAGCCTCTGGGTCAGCAGCAGTGCAGAGCCCTAGGCCCGGTGCGACTATGAGCCAAAGCTGGCCCAACCTGCCGGTACATAGCCCCAGGCCTGTTGTGCGTACGATCCAGAGCTGGCCCCACATGCCATCCCCCAGGCCTGGTGTGGGTGCGACCCAGAACGGGCCCGTAGGATCCCCCGCTGCCTCCACATCGCAGAGCCCTCGGCCCGGTACCAGTGCGGCCGAAAACAGGTACAGTAATGTTCCTAGCTCATGCACTTGAGTCTCATGTTCATTCTTGCACTATGAAATCAAACTATCATCTTCTAACTAACACTGCTTCCTGATGGAACTTGTGCAGGGCTGCCGGGCCTTACCAGCTGCAAGACGATGCTGACTTCCCTCCCCTGGAGACCGAGAACCCGTACGACGCTGACTTCCCTCCTCTCCAAGCTGCGGCCCGCCGCTGACATGGTAGAGTTGAGATGACATACAACTAATCGTGACGGTGTAAGGGGAGAGCTTAACTTCATGACTTGGTTGAGGGGATGGTGGTGTGCTCGAGGAGATGGAGCAGGATTTTCGTCCGGCGGCATAAACAAACAATCTGGATTCCTGGTGATAGCATGTTTATCTGTGTGTTGTAAAAACTCTAATAATTCCGGTACTTTTTATCGCTGTTGTTAATTATCTGTAGTGTAGAAGAGGGCGGCCTCTAGTGCAGTGCAATGCGAGCGCTGGCTGCACCCTCCGTAGCTTTATATATATGTATAACCCAAAAAAATTAGCAAAAATAGAAAATGACAAAAAATGTAGCCTTTGTGGATCAGACATTTAGCATTTATAAAAAAAAGTAGTTAGAAAACAATGCCTCTCTTTGTTCCCGTGTGGAATGCTGATGTGTTCTTCTCCATGATCATCATGGTTTATATGCTGCGTTGCTGCTCCTATGCATTGTGGTTGCAACAATATTAGCCTTATTTATGGAACTGCAGGGGCTGAGTCCTGCTCCTATGGTGGTCGGCGACTAAGAGACGTGGGCCGCGGCTGCTTCTGCCTCGAACCAACGCAACTCAAACCCCTGCTAGCATTGAAAGGGGTGGAGGATGACATTGAAAAGATGTCAAGTGCTGGCAGGGTAAGTTCATTACCATGGCTGGTAGATTAGCTTTGCTCAATGCCACTCTTGGCAATAAGCCTATGCATATGACGTCCTTCTATGGCTTGCCTAGGGGGAATGAGAAAAGGATTGGTTTTTTTAGGGAAAGGCTTTTGTGGCAGGAACACTTGGGTAACAGAAAATAAAATAGCACTTGGTTAACTGGGAGTCTGGGACACAATTTGCCTACCTAAGATTTAGGGGGTCTTGGGGTGCTGAATTCAATTTGAGTTCAATTATGTATTTTTCTCAAACATTGAATTATGTATTTTTCAATTTGAGTTCAATTATGTATTTTTCTCAAACATTGAATTACCTAAGATTTAGGGGGTCTTGGGGTGCTGAGTCCACTTGGTTTTGCTATTTTTCTCTCGACTGAAATCAATTTGAGTTCAGTCGAATTTGCTGGCTGTTGGATCACGCGATGTGATTTGTAGGAGAAGTGATCGTTCAGTCGTTGTCGGGCCCGCGCTTTCCCTTAAATTCTGAAGTGACAGTTGCAGCAGAGACCAGGAGAGGAGGGGAAAGGGATAGAGGCACTTCTCCACGGCAATTTTTTTGGTGGATTTTGCCCGATCTTCTCATTGTTTGCATGAATTTTGATTTTATTTTGCTTATTCCTGTTTATTTCATCTCTTTTTTACAACGTTGATGCATGAAGGACTGAAAAGAATTTGTAACCGTATGGTGTTTCAGCTCAATGTGTTAATGAGCAGTGGCGGCTGCACTACACTACTACGCAAGAAGCAGTGGTCAGCTCAAATTATCATTTCTTTTTAGTGTACTATTTATTTTTTCTCTTGTATTTGGATTTTTTTTCGTTCATGCTTACTGTAACTACAACCCACTAGCATGAAGGTCTGTAGCACAGTTTCAAACCTTTGTGGTGTTGTTTTCGTTGAAGTGGCGGTTTCAAGTCACACTACACTAGTAACCATGGTTTCATGATATATTGTCTATCTCTTGCTAGGATTTCGCTTGGACTTACCTTTGATTTCTTCTTTTAACACCTCGTCGCTTTTAGCCATCTTTATTACTATATGTATGTGCCTGACCGGTGTTCTGCCAATACAATGAACACTGAAGAAACCTTAGGATGACCACTCTACTTAAAAACACTAACAAGTAGATTAGCTAAACACACCCAAAAAAAGAGTAATTACCAGAGAGACGCTTGAAGGCAAGTGGCGCGGCAAAGCGCGCATACGCATCTAGTAATACATACGTTGGGTACACATGGACGGGGCGAAAGGCAAGACCTTGGAGAAAGTCTCTCCCAAGCCATGCCTGATCCTGGAAATGCACACGGCGAAGATGTGTCCAGCCTAGGAATTTCTTGCATGGATGAAGATGAAAAGAAAATTCATCGGATCTCAGGTAGGTTATTTTCCAGTTCATGCTAAAGATCATATTTGGCACAAAATTTGGGTATTTCAACATGATTGTTATTGCAAGAAGGTACCGGAGCCATTAATTCATCTTTTTTTTTGTAGGTTTAACCAACTTCAGGAGCCACTCCGATTCATCCTCTTCCTTGGAGAATGGTCAGGATATTTCTGGTTCTAACCCCGTTAATGGGTCAAACCAGAACGATGTCCATTAAGCGAAGGTGCAACTTCCTCATTTCACGCCGATGAACCTATTGGACCTCTCAGGGCATGTGGATTGGCACATGACATGCGTACAGAGTGTTCAGTGCAACTTGGAGGACTTGCATGATAAGCTCCTCAAGTCGGTTACAGAGGCATCTTCAGCAGGTGTGTTGGATGTGGATCGCTTTGTAGTCCCAACTATGCGCACTGATCTGAGGTCATCTCCATGTCCACGACTACCTCCTTCTCTCGGCATAGGATTTGTTCCTCGGCAACCAACCGTTGAGCTCCAAGTTGAAGCGGATGATCTGTCGTCGCCTCGAACCCACATTCCACCCAACAGATTGTCGACATATCCCCATTTTGGTGGTCCTTGGTTTCCAAACACTGAGGAGATGCTCAGACTTATGGAGCTAGCACTTACATGCATGACATGGTAAGAAACCTTGGACCATGATCCTTTTTGTGCATGATCTGTTCAAGTTTCCAATAAGTTGACTCGATGTCTTTTTCCCTTTTGCGCGGAACTATTCGAGACCACTCGGAACATATGCTCTCTCCAGCGGGGTGGTATTCTATCCAACTATGTGGGATTTTCGACAGTCGCATGGAACTGACACACACACACATCCCCAGAACAATAAGAAACCTTGGGAAAATGTTTTTCCCACTTTTCTATTTAGCTCTATATGCAGTTGGCTGATTCAATTCTCGACTGCTCGCCATTTATACAATTTACTTTGGCAGGGCTGGGACACCAACAGGGACATGTCGTAGCACGATAGGGGAAGGGTGCAAAGGCAGAGGCAATCAGATGCGGGTTACGGAGACAGGAGGCAGGATGTTGGCTCAACAAATGGGTACGCTACGATCGCAGGCGTAGCAGGACAGACACCTGCTCAAACTTGAAACTACACACAACATATTTTTTGGTACTAACAAAGTTCTAGACAGGTCTGAGAATGGGTGGGTGGCGACATGGATGCCATCGAGGATCATGGTTCCTCGTCACGGCGGGGACAGGCAACCCTCTTCACTTTTTGTGATGGTCACACCTGCGGTCACAATGGTCAATGACCAGTCAGTCACGACGGAGTAGCATGAGAACCTGGAGTTCGGAACCATGCACCCTTTCTCGGTAGCTCGTCAAAACTCCATGTACGATGAACAATTCCCTGCTCTCCATGAAACAATGAGGCATGGATAACAAGGCCCGCAGAGGAGCTCTAGGCCAGGCGTGGGTGCAACCCACAGGAGCCGGCCTACAGACGAATATGTGTAACTTGGTTGAATATGTGTATAAATCAACTTTTCGTACATTTGCTAACTTTATAATTGGCCTTCTTATTAGTATAGTACATGTGGTCCACTGATTGTCTAGTTGTGCACTTCCACTGATTGTTGTTGAACTACTAAAGATTGTTGTTGTGCTTAGTCATGTTCTTGTCATCTTAAGTTTGCTATGCAAAAAGGTAAGGAAAATCGTTGGAGCTTGTAAGCCTAGACTCAAAGTGTGTTGGTTTTAGCTCATGTTAGCCTGATAGTTTATGTTATGAAATAAATGCCCTCTCTTACTATTGTGAATTGTAGTATTGTTTTTAAGGCTTTGTTCACGTGGTATACTCTGAAGTGTTATTTATATTTGTTACAGTTCATATATTTGTGCATCAACGTGAACATTCCATCTCACTGTGCTGGCAATTGACTATTTACTTGCTGCCTGTCATGCTAGAAATAAGAGTCATGACTTTGCATGTGTTATGTCCAATTTGTGTATCTGGGTAGGCTTACAGATTGCTGGCATGTCATTTTCATTTACCGTTCCTGGCTTTGTAGTCTAAGGAATGGTAGTAAGACAGAGCAAAACTGAAAGTGTTCACATTATGCTTTTGTGAATGTTGGTGGTATGTGGGATGTCCCCTAAACCCACTTGTCCCACATATTATGTGGGTAGATGTGGGCCTCCCACTTAACATATAGTATATGTGATAATTATGGGGCAGACGCAGGTCTCCCACTTAGTGTCCCACTTGCACGGTGACCCGAAAGAACCTGGCCTAGTGAGGCAAAGTCTGGTAGAACAACGGGAACCGGGCTCCACCTCTATCTACCTTTGGATGCATACATGGAGATTCATGACATGCAGGTCACGTGAAGCATGGCCTAATCTAGTACATGAATCTTGCCAAGCCCACCATAACAAAAGTGCTACAGAGTTGGACTGTTATCAACATGCTTGTTAGACCGAGCGAGCTCCATCCCGATTTCAAAAAAATTGAATTCATGTTCCGCGAATTGAAACCACGCGCAACTTAAACTATTAATAACCTTGCTAAGCATTCCAGGAATCAACAATACTCCTTCCAAGTGATCAGTGGGCCAGAGCAATTGATCTCTGCCGTCGTCCGTTGCCCTGGAAAATCTCAATGTCTGGGTCCACCATTGGTCATGTGATTTATGCTTTATGTAGGAAGAAAGTGGTGAATGGTCTGAATACTAGTTTTTGGAATGATCCGTAGCTAAGGGATTCCATGCTGACTATTAGGTTTAAACAATATATGACATCGCCATCTCTTAGACGTGACTTGCATGTTCAGAAGTAACTTGCTGGTGGTGTGTGTGTTGTTGGAAAAATGACTAGAGTTAAGGATCTTGCTTGACCATGTATTGTTTCTCAACAAATCTGATGCTCTGGATGTTGGGTAACGTAGTAATTTCAAAAAAATCCTACGCACACGCAAGATCATGATGATGCATAGCAATGGGAGGGGAGAGTGTGATCTACGTACCCTTGTAGATCGAAAGCGAAAGCGTTATGACAACGCGGTTGATGTAGTCGTACGTCTTCACGGCCCGACCGATCAAGCACCGAAACTACGGCACCTCCGAGTTCTAGCACACGTTCAGCTCGATGACGATCCCCGGACTCCGATCCAGCAAAGTGTCGGGGAAGAGTTCCGTCAGCACGACGGCGTGGTGACGATCTTGATGTTCTACTGTCGCAGGGCTTCGCCTAAGCACCGCTACAATATTATCGAGGAGTATGGTGGAGGGGGGCACCGCACACGGCTAAGAATATGATCATGTGGATCAACTTGTGTGTCTAGGGGTGCCCCCTGCCCCCGTATATAAAGGATCAAGGGGGTGCGGTCGGCCAGGAGGTGGGCGCGCCAGGAGGAGTCCTACTCCCACCGGGAGTAGGATTCCCCCCTTTCCTAGTTGGATTAGGATTCGGGAGGGGGAAAGAGGAGAGAGAGAAGGAAGGGGGGCGCCCCCCCCCCTCTCCTTGTCCTATTCGGACTAGGAGGGAGGGGCGCGCGGCCCAGCCCTGGCCACCTCTCCTCTCTTCCACTAAAGCCCACTAAGGCCCATATACCTCCCGGGGGGTTCCGGTAACCTCCCGGTACTCCGGTAAAATCCCGATTTCACCCGGAACACTTCCGATATCCAAATATAGGCTTCCAATATATCAATATTTATGTCTCGACCATTTCGAGACTCCTCGTCATGTCCGTGATCACATCCGGGACTCCGAACAAATCTTCGGTACATCAAAATGCATAAACTCATAATATAACTGTCATCGAAACCTTAAGCGTGCAGACCCTACGGGTTCGAGAACAATGTAGACATGACCGAGACACGTCTCCGGTCAATAACCAATAGCGGAACCTGGATGCTCATATTGGCTCCCACATATTCTACGAAGATCTTTATCGGTCAGACCGCATAAAAACATACGTTGTTCCCTTTGTCATTGGTATGTTACTTGCCCGAGATTCGATCGTCGGTATCTCAATACCTAGTTCAATCTCGTTACCGGCAAGTCTCTTTACTCGTTTCGTAATACATCATCTCGCAGCTAACTCATTAGTTGCAATGCTTGCAAGGCTTATGTGATGTGCATTACCGAGAGGGCCCAGAGATACCTCTCCGACAATCGGAGTGACAAATCCTAATCTCGAAATACGCCAACCCAACATGTACCTTTGGAGACACCTGTAGAGCTCCTTTATAATCATCCAGTTATGTTGTGACGTTTGGTAGCACACAAAGTGTTCCTCCGGTAAACGGGAGTTGCATAATCTCATAGTCATAGGAACATGTATAAGTCATGAAGAAAGCAATAGCAACATACTAAACGATCGAGTGCTAAGCTAACGGAATGGGTCAAGTCAATCACATCATTCTCCTAATGATGTGATCCCGTTAATCAAATAACAATTCTTTGTCTATGGTTAGGAAACATAACCGTCTTTGATTAACGAGCTAGTCAAGTAGAGGCATACTAGTGACGTTTAGTTTGTCTATGTATTCACACAAGTACTATGTTTCCGGTTAATACAATTCTAGCATGAATAATAAACATTTATCATGATATAAGGAAATAAAATAATAACTTTATTATTGCTTCTAGGGCATATTTCCTTCAGTCTTCCACTTGCACTAGAGTCAATAATCTAGTTCTCATCGCCATGTGATTTAACATCAATAGTTCACATCACCGTGTGATCAACACCCATAGTTCACATCGACATGTGACCAACACCCAAAGGGTTTACTAGAGTCAATAATCTAGTTCACATTGCTATGTGATTAACACCCAAAGAGTACTGAGGTGTGATCATGTTTTGCTTGTGAGAAAATTTTAGTCAACGGGTCTGCCACATTCAGACCCGTAAGTATTTTGCAATTTTCTATGTCAACAATGCTCTACACGGAGCTACTCTAGCTAATTGCTCCCACTTTCAATATGTATCTAGATCGAGACTTAGAGTCATCCAGATCTGTGTCAAAACTTGCATCAACGTAACTTTTTACGACGAACCTTTTGTCACCTCCATAATTGAGAAATATTTCCTTATTCCACTAAGGATAATTTTGACCGCTGTCCAGTAATCTACTCTTAGATCACTATTGTACTCCCTTGCTTAACACAGTGTAGGGTATACAATAGATCTGGTACATAGCATGGCATACTTTATAGAACCTATGGCTGAGGCATAGGGAATGACTTTCATTCTCTTTCTATCTTCTGCCGTGGTCGGGCTTTGAGTCTTACTCAATTTCACACCTTGTAACACAGCCAAGAACTCTTTCTTTGATTGTTCCATTTTTGAACTACTTCAAAATATTGTCAAGGTATGTACTCATTGAAAAAACTTATCAAGCATCTTGATCTATCTCTATAGATCTTGATGCTTAATATGTAAGCAGCTTCACCGAGGTCTTTCTTTGAAAAAATCCTTTCAAACACTCCTTTATGCTTTGCAGAATAATTCTACATTATTTCCGATCAACAATATGTCATACACATATACTTATCAGAAATGTTGTAGTGCTCCCACTCACTTTCTTGTAAATACAGGCTTCACCGCAAGTCTGTATAAAACTATATGCTTTGATCAACTTATCAAAGTGTATATTCCCACTCCAAGATGCTTGCACCAGTCCATAGATGGATCGCTGGAGCTTGCATATTTTGTTAGCACCTTTATGATTGACAAAACCTTCTGGTTGCATCATATACAACTCTTCTTTAAATCCATTAAGGAATGTAGTTTTGTTTATCCATTTGCCAGATTTCATAAAAATGCGGCAATTGCTAACATGATTTGGACAGACTTAAGCATCGCTACGAGTGAGAAAATTTCATCATAGTCAACACCTTGAACTTTGTCAAAAACCTTTTTCGACAAGTCTAGCTTTGTAGATAGTAACACTACTATCAGCGTCCATCTTCCTCTTGAAGATCCATTTATTTTTTATGGCTTGCTGATCATCGGGCAAATCCATCAAAGTCCATACTTTGTTCTCATACATGGATCATATCTCAGATTTCATGGCCTCAAACCATTTTGCGGAATCTGGGCTCATCATCGCTTCCTCATAGTTCGCAAGTTTGTCATGGTCTAGTAACATGACTTTCAGAACAGGATTACCGTACCACTCTGGTGCGGATCTCACTCTGGTTTACCTACGAGATTCGGTAGTAACTTGATCTAAACTTATATGATCATCATCATTAGCTTCCTCACTAATTGGTGTAGTAGTCACAAGAACATATTTCTGTGATGAACTACTTTCCAATAAGGGAGAAGGTACAATTACCTTATCAAGTTTTCTACTTTCCTCCCACTCACTTCTTTCGAGAGAAACTCCTTCTCTAGAAAGTTTCCGAATTTAGCAACAAAAGTCTTGCCTTCGGATCTGTGATAGAAGGTGTATCCAATAGTTTCCTTTGGATATCTTATGAAGACGCATTTCTCCGATTTAGGTTTGAGCTTATCAAGTTGAAACTTTTTCACATAAGCATTGCAACCTCAAACTTTAAGAAACGACGGCTTAGGTTTCTTGCTAAACCATAGTTCATACGGTGTCATCTCAAACGGATTTAGATGGTGCCCTATTTAACGTGAATGTAGCTGTCTCTAATGCATAACCCCAAAACAATAGCGGTAAATCTGTAAGAGACATCATAGATCGCACCATATCCAATAAAGTACGATTACGATGTTCGAACACACCATTACACTGTGGTATTCCAGGTGGCGTGAGTAGTGAAACTATTTCACGTTGTTTTAACTAAAGACCAAACTCGTAATTCAAATACTCTTTTCCACGATCAGATCGTAGAAACTTTATTTTCTTGTTACGATGATTTTCCACTTCACTCTGAAATTCTTTGAACTTTTCAAATGTTTCAGACTTATGTTTCATCAAGTAGATATACTCACATCTGCTCAAATTATCTGTGAAGAACAGAAAATAATGATACCTGTCACGAGCCTCAATATTCATCGGACCACATACATCAATATGTATGATTTCCAACAAACCTGTTGCTCGCTCCATTGTTCCGAAGAATGGAGTCTTGGTCATCTTGCCCATGAGGCATGGTTCGCAAGCATCAACTGATTCATAATCAAGTGATTCCAAAAGCCCATCAGCATGGAGTTTCTTCATGCGCTTTACACCAATATGACCTAAACAGCAGTGCCACAAATAAGTTGCACTATCATTATTAACTTTGCATCTTTTGGTTTCAATATTATGAATATGTGTGTCACTACGATCGAGATCCAACGAACCATTTTCATTGGGTGTATGACCATAGAAGGTTTTATTCATGTAAACAGAACAACAATTTATTCTCTTACTTAAATGAATAATCGTATTGCAGTAAACATGATCAAATCATATTCATGCTCAACACAAATACCAAATAACACTTATTTAGGTTCAACACTAATCCCGAAAGTATAGGGAGTGTGTGATGATGATCATATCAATCTTGGAACCACTTCCAACACACATCGTCACTTCACCCTTAACTAGTCTCTGTTCATTCTGCAACTCCCATTTCGAGTTACTACTCTTAGCAACTGAACCAGTATCAAATACCGAGGGGTTGCTACGAACACTAGTAAAGTACACATCAGTAATCTGTATATCAAATATACCTTTGTTTATTTTGCCATCCTTCTTATCCGCCAAATACTTGGGGCAGTTCTGCTTCCAGTGACCAGTCCTTTTGCAGTAGAAGCACTTAGTCTCAGGCTTAGGACCAGACTTGGGCTTCTTCACTTGAGCAGCAACTTGCTTGTCGTTCTTCTTGAAGTTCCCCTTCTTCCCTTTGCCCTTTTTCTTGAAACTAGTGGTTTCGTCAACCATCAACACTTGATATTTTTCTTGATCTCTACCTTCGTCGATTTCAGCATCACGAAAAGCTTGGGAATCGTTTCTGTTATCCCTTGCATATTATAGTTCATCACGAAGTTCTACTAACTTGGTGATGGTGACTAGAGAATTCTGTCAATCACTATCTTATCTGGAAGATTAACTTCCACTTGATTCAAGCGATTGTAGTACCCAGACAATCTGAGCACATGCTCACTAGTTGAGCGATTCTCCTCCATCTTTTAGCTATAGAACTTGTTGGAGACTTCATATCTCTCAACTCGGGTATTTTCTTGAAATATTAACTTCAACTCCTGGAACATCTCATATGGTCCATGACGTTCAAAACATCTTTGAAGTCCCGATTCTAAGCCATTAAGCATGGTGCACTAAACTATCAAGTAGTCATCATATTGAGCTAGCCAAACGTTCATAACGTCTGCATATGCTCCTGCAATAGGTCTGTCACCTAGCGGTGCATCAAGGACATAATTCTTCTGTGCAGCAATGAGGATAAACCTCAGATCACGGATCCAATCTGCATCATTGCTACTAACATCTTTCAACACAATTTTCTCTAGGAACATATCAAAATAAACACAGGGAAGCGACAACGCGAGCTATTGATCTACAACATAATTTGCAAAATACTACCAGGACTAAGTTTATGATAAATTTAAGTTCAATTAATCATATTACTTAAGAACTCCCACTTAGATAGACATCCCTCTAATCCTCTAAGTGATCACGTGATCCAAATCAACTAATCCATGTCCGATCATCACATGAGATGGAGCAGTTTCATTGGTGAACATCACTATGTTGATCATATCTACTATATGATTCACGCTCGACCTTTTGGTCTCCGTGTTCTGAGGCCATATCTGTATATGCTTGGCTCGTCAAGTATAACCTGAGTATTCCGCGTGTGCAACTGTTTTGCACCCGTTGTATTTGAACGTAGAGCCTATCACACCCGATCATCACGTGGTGTCTCAGCACGAAGAACTTTCGCAACGGTGCATACTCAGGGAGAACACTTCTTGATAATTAGTGAGAGATCATCTTATAATGCTACCGTCAATCAAAGCAAGATAAGATGCATAAAAGATAAACTTCACATGCAATCAATATAAGTGATATGATATGGTCATCATCATCTTGTGCTTGTGATCTCCATCTTCGAAGCACCGTCGTGATCACCATCGTCACCGGCGTGACACCTTGATCTCCATCGTAGCATCGTTGTCGTCTCGCCAATCTTATGCTTCCACGACTATCGCTATCGCTTAGTGATAAAGTAAAGCATTACAGCGCGATTGCATTGCATACAATAAAGCGACAACCATATAGCTCCTGCCAATTGCCGATAACTCGGTTACAAAACATGATCATCTCATATAATAAAATTTAGCATCATGTCTTGACCATATCACATCACAACATGCCCTGCAAAACAAGTTAGACGTCCTCTACTTTGTTGTTGCAAGTTTTACGTGGCTGCTACGGGCTTAAGCAAGAACCAAACTTACCTACACATCAAAACCACAACGATAGTTTGTCAAGTTGGTGTTGTTTTAACCTTCGCAAGGACTGGGCGTAGCCACACTCGGTTCAACTAAAGTTCGAGAAACTGTCACCCGCTAGCCACCTTTGTGCAAAGCATGTCGGGAGAACCGGTCTCACGTAAGCGTACGCGTAATGTCGGTCCGGGCCGCTTCGTCCAACAATACCGCCGAACCAAAGTATGACATGCTGGTAAGCAGTATGACTTATATCGCCCACAACTCACTTGTGTTCTACTCGTGCATATAACATCAACACATAAAACCTAGGCTCGGATGCCACTGTTGGGTAACGTAGTAATTTCAAAAAAAATCCTACGCACACGCAAGATCATGGTGATCCATAGCAACGGGAGGGGAGAGTGTGATCTACGTACCCTTGTAGATCAAAAGCGGAAGCGTTATGACAACGCGGTTGATGTAGTCGTACGTCTTCACGGCCCGACCGATCAAGCACCAAAACTACAGCACCTCCGAGTTCTAGCACACGTTCAGCTCGATGACGATCCCCGGACTCCGATCCAGCAAAGTGTCGGGGAAGAGTTCCGTCAGCACGACGGCGTGGTGACGATCTTGATGTTCTACTGTCGCAGGGCTTCGCCTAAGCACCGCTACAATATTATCGAGGAGTATGGTGGAGGGGGGCACCGCACACGGCTAAGAATATGATCACGTAGATCAACTTGTGTGTCTAGGGGTACCCCTGCCCCCGTATATAAAGGATCAAGGGAGGGTGCGGCTGGCCAGGAGGTGGGCGCGCCAGGAGGAGTCCTACTCCCACCGGGAGTAGGATTCCCCCCCCCCCTTCCTAGTTGGAATAGGATTCGGGAGGGGGAAAGAGGAGAGAGAGAAGGAAGGGGGGGCGCCGCCCCCCTCTCCTTGTCCTATTCGGACTAGGGGGGAGGGGCGTGCGGCCCAGCCCTGGCTACCTCTCCTCTCTTCCACTAAAGCCCACTAAGGCCCATATACCTCCCGGGGGGTTCCGGTAACCTCCCGGTACTCCGGTAAAATCCCGATTTCACCCGGAACACTTCCGATATCCAAATATAGGCTTCCAATATATCAATCTTTATGTCTCGACCATTTCGAGACTCCTCGTCATGTCCGTGATCACATCCGGGACTCCGAACAAATCTTCGGTACATCAACATGCATAAACTCATAATATAACTGTCATCGAAACCTTAAGCGTGCGGACCCTACGGGTTCAAGAACAATGTAGACATGACCGAGACACGTCTCCGGTCAATAACCAATAGCGGAACCTGGATGCTCATATTGGCTCCCACATATTCTATGAAGATCTTTATCGGTCAGACCACATAACAACATACGTTGTTCCTTTTGTCATCGGTATGTTACTTGCCCGAGATTCGATCGTCGGTATCTCAATACCTAGTTCAATCTCGTTATCGGCAAGTCTCTTTACTCGTTTCGTAATACATCATCTCGCAACTAACTCATTAGTTGCAATGCTTGCAAGGCTTATGTGATGTGCATTACCGAGAGGGCCCAAAGATACCTCTCCCACAATCGGAGTGACAAATCCTAATCTCGAAATACGCCAACCCAACATGTACCTTTGGAGACACCTGTAGAGCTCCTTTATAATCACCCAGTTACGTTATGACGTTTGGTAGCACACAAAGTGTTCCTCCGGTAAACGGGAGTTGCATAATCTCATAGTCATAGGAACATGTATAAGTCATGAAGAAAGCAATAGCAACATACTAAACGATCGAGTGCTAAGCTAACGGAATGGGTCAAGTCAATCACATCATTCTCCTACTGATGTGATCCCATTAATCAAATAACAACTCTTTGTCTATGGTTAGGAAACATAACCATCTTTGATTAACGAGCTAGTCAAGTAGAGGCATACTAGTGACGTTTAGTTTGTCTATGTATTCACACAAGTATTATGTTTCCGGTTAATACAATTCTAGCATGAATAATAAACATTTATCATGATATGAGGAAATAAAATAATAAGTTTAGTATTGCCTCTAGGGCATATTTCCTTCACTGGATACTGGATCCAAACAAAGGTTTTACAGTTCATTTGTTCTATAAGCAGTTGTATGCTTCCTTCCCTTTGTCTTCAAATAGAGGGATGTGAAAAAATAAGATACCACTAAAAGTAAAGGTATTGCCATGGCTCATTTGTAAGCATGGCATTCTGACTAGAGATACACTTTTACTTAGAGGCTGGCATGGGGAGACGAACTGTAAGTTTTGTATGGCAGATGAGTCAATTGATCAGTTTATTTTCAGTGTGCACATGAGAAATGTATTTGGAGCTTAGTGGAATGTGCCTTTGAACCAAGTTATGCACCACATGATTTGGTGTGGTGTGATGCCTTCTTGGGGGTTTCTTTGTTAGAGCCATCTCCACCGGCATCCCTATAATAGGGCACAAAATAGTGGTGTAGTAAAATTTGGGCACTGAAAAGTGATTTAATTTTTAGGGCACCAGAAAATGTTCATCTCCAACAACAACCCTTAAATAGGAGAGTCGCATCACATTTTTTGTCCCCACAATGCATATATATTGAGACGAACAATATCAACTCATCTCAAATGAATCCAAAACAAACATAACAACAATTTCATCAATCCACAACATCAAACTATTACATAGTTCATCAAATCCATCAAAAAGGTGCAACCTCCTCATTTCATGATGATGAACCTACTTGATTTATCATGACATGTAGATTTGCACTTGATATGCCTTCAAAGTGTTCAGTACAACTTGGAGGCCCTGCATGATAAGCTCATCAAGTCAGTTATAGAAGCATCTTCGGCCAGCATGCTACATGAGCACCGCTTCATAGTTCCTACTGTGTGCCCCCATTTGATGTCTTCTTCACGCCACGGTCGCCTTCAATTAATTGTCCTCTCAATGCATGAGTTGATCCTCAACAATCAATCACTGAGGTCCCTGTTGTTGCAGCTTACCCAACGGATTGTCAATGTATTCACCTTTTGTCGGTCCTTGGTTTCTGAACACACGAACTATGGTACGAGCACCCACGCTCGTACCTTTGGCTGTCCTTCGTTCTAGTCCAAAAGCTCTAATGTTTACTTTGTCTCGTGAAAAAGTATCTCCGCGGATTCAACAAGATAGTACGAGCGCCGGTACAAGCGCATCTGCTCGTACCGAATGTCGTCATAGGCTCTGTTCCTTTTTGCTGTGGGCGAAAAACTAGTATGAGTGCATGCGCTCGTACCAGATGTCATCAATCACGACACGGCTCCAATTCTGTTCAGATTATTCCCAATTTTTCAGTTTGTTTTCAATTCTTTTTAATCTTCCTTATCTCGAGATTACCTTCAAACTTTGCCTCATATATATACTGGTCCATTGCCTCCTTCTTCTCCAGAGTTAATAAAACCCACATATCAAAAGTTTTTCCTGAGTTTGGAGTGCAGGAAGCAATGGCGCGTTCATGGGACAAGATGCAGAGCTCTTCCCGTGAGGATGGGGATCTAGAACTCGGCGGCCATGACTCTCCCGGCAACAAGAGGGAGAGGTCACGTCGCATCCACGGTTGGTCCTCTTCGGGGAAGGAACTAGAAGAGTAGCCCTTTTAGGACCAAGAAAATGATGAGGTAGTACAGGGAACAAGAAGCCGGAGTCGATCCCCATCGAGTCTGTCAAGGTCATCAACACTGGCAATCATCTCAACTTCATCAAGACCAATCCAATCATCATGTGTAGGTGTGGCTTTAGTGGTTGCACTATTCATGAACCAATGGAGGAGTCCCAGGAGATTGACCCCAAGGCACAAAAGGAACATACCATTGGTGTGTGCATCGCCGTAGGACCTTCAAGGAAGAAATTCCTCGCGAATCCTACATCAGTCCAACACCACGCCTACGAACCAAAGGTACAAGCTAGTAGTTCCAAAACTAAAAATAATATCTTGCGTGAACAAACCAAGGAGATGGATACACACCCGCGCCAAAAACGTGGGCGGCATTGAACATGGGCCTGAGAATCATTGCAGACCAAGATGAGATGCTTCGTGTGTACAAGCTTTGCATCGTGAACCTGGAGCTGACCAACAAGCTACTCCTTGACACACTCACCAACATCACCCTGTCACCTGGAGCTTCGTGTGTACAACGCATCATGTCACACAAAAATATATAAAATCATATGTGACATGGGCATAGGCCTGATCCTCAAAAGAGAAGGGGAATAAAAATAAAACCGAGAGACCAATGCAACTTGCTCGCCTGGAAAAAGGGTGAATTACCGCATGGACTTGTGATATGTCTGCTAACCGATAGAATAAGGTGTGAAATCCTTCATGATCATATGATTAAGTGGAGATATGATAGTGCCTGTTATGATCATTTATATGTTATGGATTTTTTAATCTTGTGATGGACTCATTTATTATCGTTATCCGCATCTCATAATCAAGATGACCTCTTTCATACAAGCTGCGACATTTGCTCGAGGACGAGCAAACCTCTAATCTTAGGGTAGTTGATTAGTCCAAATTATGTGATATTTTTTATCTTTATTTTGTGCCTACATGGTAGGCTTTGTGGGATTTTATTGCATTCATGCGTGTCTTTTTGTTGGTTTTCCTCATGATGCATTTTTGGAAGCGAATGATGTACTAAGGAAAGAACTCCAGGAAATGGTGATAAAATCATGTCAATAAATGTGATATATTATTATCATAAAAGAATGAAGTGCATAGGAAGAAATTAGAGGCCGCGCAGTGCCTCCACAATGCAAGACATCATCTGGTACGAGTGTGCGCTCGTACCAGCGGTCGTACCATGTGCCAGCACCTCCTCTTCGTCGACTACTTTCACCCCGTGGAATCGGATCGGAGAACAGAAACACTCTGGTACCCTAGCCTCTGGAAGGCATCCGAAGGGGGGAATCAACGCAAGGACTCCACCGCCGCAATACAGCATGAAGAGGGCATCATCATCATCTCCAACACCAGCATCTCATCTCCACCGATTTGTAAATACAGTAGTTGATGTGGATCCAATCTTGTATTACTTTTGTGCCATCATCATGTTCATCAAGGTTGGTCTCGTAATGTTTGTACCCTCGATGTGCGAGTAGTTTCCCTAGTTCTCGAGGATGTGGAGGAACCCTACTATGAATAAGATCATTTGGTATTAGGATTTGATATCCACTTTGCATGTTTGTGTTAATAGTATTTTTTATGTTGGGTGAAGTCGACCATCCAATCCAACATATGCCAACTTTGGACGGAAGGTTATTACTGCTGCAGTGGCGGCTGGTTGCGGAGTTAGGTTAGTAACAAGGCCTATCTCCCTTCTTCCCTGATCATTGTAGCAATGGTAAAACAAAGACCGCTTTTAGCTACGTCCACGAGGAAATCCTTAATTTTCATTCAATAACCGGGTGGGGATGAATGGCAGCGGCGTATGAGATACGGAGTTGCCGCGTGTATCGTATCTGTACTTGGCTCCGCCCACAAATAGAAACATATAAGGTCGATTAGGAATCTAATGTAGCATTATGCTTAGGCACCAGTCGTGTAGACGCATACTAGTGGGGAATCCGAACTTCCTGGGACGCCTTAGTCCTATGATTTCAACAACCTTCATTCACTTCTCGAGTTACTTTACTTTATTTTTGCAATTTTATTTCACCGTTCACAGCCATCACCCAATATTATTATTCGCTTCCACTTTGTTTTGGATTGCATTTAACTTGCACGCCGCTATTTAAACTCTACAAGACTAATTCATGTGCTCCTGTGGGATTAACACTCTTACTTGGCTCAAGCAATGGCCATGTTGCGGCCGCAAGCGCAGCAGGACTAACACGAACGTCGCGTGGCAATCCTCAAGCAACAGTGAGCAGAGGTATGCAGCACTGCTCAAACGTGAAACCACCGACGAGATGTTATTTTTGGTACTGATGAAGTTCTTGGTAGCTCTGAGAATGGGTGGGTGGAGACCTTAAATGCCACGGAGGATCATGGTTCCACGTCATGACAGTAGTAGCCAGCCGTCTTCATCTATCGTGGTGATTACACATGTCATCATAATGATTAACAATGAGTCCATCACAGCGGAGCAACATCAGAACCTGGAGTTCAAAACCATGGGGCCTTTCTCGGTGGCTCGTCAAAACTTTATGATTGGTGAACATTTCCCAACTCTCCATATTAGATGTGTAATTTAGTTTTAGATACATCCATTTGTACGACGAGTAATTTGGAATGGAGAGAGTAGTATGTGCGTGCATGCTCGAGGGCGGCTGTGTCTGATCGGCGTGCACATGCTTGTCCAGCCAGCTGCATGCATGGTCTGCTCATACTAGATGTGTTGTATGTGTGTGCATGGAGCGGGCAGCTTGTGTGTATTGTGTGTGCCTGGTGTGTCTGGGCGGTTGTGTGTGTGGTCTCTTCTGTGGCCTACATACTCCAGCTGGTGTGCGTGCGCGGTGTTTGGCACTCCGGCATGGTGGTGTGTGCTATGTGCCTCCGTTCCAGTCTCCCCTCGTCATATCAAGCGCCTCTTCTGCCCTGTCGTTGTCTTTGTCTAGGCTAGTCACCGGAAGGAAGAAGAAGAAAGAAGAAGATGAACAGAAACTTCCACGTAGGGTTTGGTTAGGTCCGGTCTCCGTTTAACTTCTCAAATTATAAGCGATTAATTATATGGACGCATATAGAGTTAAAGTTTAGGGTATCGGCTAGAGATGCTTGAAGTGTAGCATTCTAACTAGAGATACACTATTACACGGAGGTTGGCATGGGGAGTAAAATTGTTTATTTTGTGTGGCAGTTACGTCACTCAAACGCTTACTTTTCTAGTGTGCACTAGCGAGATATATCTGGAGCTTATGTGATGTTCCTTTAACCTAGGTTATGCATCGCATGATTTGGCACGGTGCATTACCTTGCTTGGGGTTCCTTTGTTAAGAAGAGAAACCTCATTGTTGCGGTTTGGTTGTGGTGGTGAGGGTTTTGCGGGAACTCACAATAAAGCATGTGTTTAGGGGATTTTCGATCGTGGCCTTAATGCTATTAAAAAAACAGTATAACGGAATGAGCTAGGACTGCTCACGGCGTTTTGACGTCCCTGACCGTCCGATTACATCGATCAGTCGTACGTTTTCGAGCCAAGCCTGGTGTTTCTTGGGCTGCTGCTCCACAGATTTACCTTTTTTTAGACAACTCCACAGACTTGCCTTTTTTTTAGGGGTCAGACTTGCCTAGAACCGTTATGGTTAATCGGGCTGGAAATGCATGTCTGGCCAGACCTGGGCTGTTGGCAGACACCTATAGATCTTCCAAGCAAGCCTATTGCCTCTGCACGTGCGAGAGATTCCTCGTGATTCTCAAAAAATAAAAGAGAGAGATTCTTTGTTCGCCCGCCCACCTTCGTCTTAGCGACAGCGGCACCGCCAGACTGGTCACTCCTACCTGCTATTTGTGGTATGAGCAAAGGAAGTTAACCCATGGAGAACCAACTCAGGGTGCAGACCAAATAAACGCGGCAGTTAGAAGTCTTGCGGCAAACTTCATCATTTCATGCAGTCCAAAAGCAAAGCGGAGAGTGGCTGCTTGGGTGAAGCCCAAACATGGGTATATGAAGTTAAATGTTGATGCTGGGTATGATGTGGATACTCTAGAGAGAACAGTTGGAGCAATTTTGCAAGACCACACATGAAAGTTTATTGTTGCTGCTAATGAAAAGATTGACATATGCTTTGATTCCTTCACGGCTAAGGCTACCACGGTCAGATTTGGCATGAACCTTGCACGCAGTGGCGAATCTAGCAGAACATTGGAGGGTAGGCTTAAAACGTAAATTTCCTAAGTCTAATTAGCAAATGCAGTGCAATTGTTGCATGTAAAGCATCAGAATATATTTGTCAAGCGGTATGTTTAGCTTAAATATGATTTTGAAGGGTAGGCTTAAGCTTATTGAAGCCTCCCTAGTGGAATCGCCACTGCTTGCACGTACAGTGGGCGTCACCAAGATCGAAATTAATTCAGACAGCGTTGAGGTGATTGAGGCTTTGAAAGATGGCTACTCATCTTCAGTCGCTAGTGCAATATTTGATGATTGTTTTTTATGTCCTTAGATTTCAACCATGTAATATATGAACATTGTGTTAGAGAGTGTAATCAAGTAGCTCATGAACTAGCTAGGATAGCTGAGCTTTCTCCTCCCGATTTAGGCATAAGTTGGTTGCAAGAGGAAATTATCCCAGGGCTCCAATCCGGGGCGATTTCCATGGCCATCAGGGATCCTCTTCTCCCACCACGGGAGATCGCCACATCAGTTTGGATGACAGTGGAGAGGGGAGGAGATCACGTCCAGAAAGGACCTTGTCGAATGAAGAGAAAGATGAACGCCAGGACTCGACAGAGATTCCTCTGGCCTCGAGATTTTGGTGGAAAGAAAAGCATGGTTGCCGACCCATCTCTGTCATCGGAAAGCAGATGGTCTTGGAGGCATAGCGCTCAGAATAGTCTCCGAAGGAAATCGGTAGGTGCGCCTCGCGTTGTCGCCTCGAAAGAGCGCCAGTCGTGGATTTTGTCCTGGTCTCTCTAGGCCTGAATCTTCCACCCGGGGAAAGGATGTGGATTAGGGCGGAAATACCCATTGAGCGAGCCACCACAAACGCCTTGATAGGTTTTCCATGGGCCGCTTTGCCCGATGGGCTTTGCGCCCTGGTTTTTTACGGGGATCCCGGCAGGATCATGGGCTACCAAATGAGCCCTTATGGATGGATTCTACCCTGAGCGGGATCATCCAAAAGCTTGTAAACGATGCCACCATCTTGACACTTGAATAGGAGTTCACTCAGGAGGAGATGTTTGAAATCACAAAATCAATCATCCCCTCCGGCATTAAGGTGGCACCATCGGCTCCGCTGGTGAGCCATCTTTTATTCGCGGATGATAGCCTGTTGATTTTCAGGGCAAGTATTAATGGAGTAGGGGAAATATCAAACCTACTGGAGTCATATTGTATGGCATCGGGACAGAGAATAAACGGAGACAAGTCATCGATTTTCTTTAGCAAGGGGACCCCGGAGATAGTACGAGATGAAGTAAAGGGTTTCCTTCATGTCCCTAATGAATCTTTGAGTGGCAGGTACTTGGGGATGCCCACAGATGTAGGGCATTAGAAAAATGGAACCTTTCAATATTTAAGTGACCGGGTATGGGACAAAGTTAAAGGTTAGATGAGCAAGTGTTTATCGGTGGACGGCAAGGAGGTCCTCATCAAATCCGTAGCCCAAGTGATCCCTATATATTCTATGTCTTGTTCCAAACTCCAAAGAGGTTTATGTGATCATATAAAGTCTATCATCCGAAAGTTTTGGTGGGGATGCAAGCAAGGAGAGAGAAAACCGGCTTGGGTCTCGTGGGATGTGATGACAAGACCAAAACAATTGGGAGGACTTGGATTCAGAGATCTAGAGCTGTTTAACCTTGCTTTATTGGCGAGGCGGGCTTGCAGATTTTTTCACGAGCCTTTATCTTTGAGTGCCGCCGGAATACTCAAAGCGATTTATTTCCCGGAAACGACATTACTTGAGGCTGAGCTTGGGTCCCATCCATCACAGATTTGACGTGTTATACTCGAGGGAAGGGATGTGTTGAAGCAAGGTATCATCAGGCGGATTGGTAATGGTCAGACTACGGACATATGGGCAGACAACTGGATTCCTAAAGAATCTACACCGAGACCGATTACGTCCCTTGTACATGTCCCCCAAGGAAAGTGGCGGAGCTACTGTCACCTACGACGGGGTCATGGAATGAGGAGTTCATCCGATCGGTCTTCATCCCTTTCGATGTGGACGCAATTTTGAAAATACCAATTTGCACTCGCAACACGAATGACTTTTGGGCATGGTATCCGGAGAAGAAGGAAAGGTTTACTGTTAGCTCTGCTTACAGATGTTTGTTCAGAACAAAGATGCGGCGTTAAGAATGGTTAGAGGGGAGAAGTGGGACATCGGCAGGAGAAAATGAGAAAGCATGAACTGCGCTGTGGAAGATGTCACTACCTTCGAAGATTAAAAAAATTCTATGGAGGCCGGCATGCCATTCGCTGCTAACTATGGATGTGTTACACCACCGAAACATGGCCCTCCAAGATGCGTGCCCCCTGTGTGGTTGCCAGGATTCATGCAGACATGCATTAATATATCGTGCACTATGGCTAGGTGTGCGTGGGCACTATCTGACGAGGACATAGTCTCAAAAATGGCAGAGTTTGTTTTTTTAAGGACCAAAATGGCAGAGTTTGAAGAGCCTAGTGCTAAAAACCGGATGTTTGAACTGTACAGTTTGTTGGATCATTCGAAGCTCACTGAGGACGCGTTTGATTGGTCGCATTAGGTCGGGCCAGGCCCGCGTGAAAAGAATCCGGTCTGTTTGGTTGCCTGGACTGCATCAAAAACCTAGCCCGCACGAACCTCAAAGCAGACCTCAGGCTGGCTCTGGAGGAACGGCCGAATCGGCCATTTTTTGCGAGCCGGGCTGGGTCAAGCCACCTCGAGCGCATGCGGTGGGTCCCGTTGCACATGTATAATCCCCTTCTTCCAGCTACGGTGGTGAGGCCAGCTGGACCAAGCTCTACCCATGATCAAACCCAGCGATGGCTCGCTCCAGAAGTGGGCATCATCAAGCTGAATGTCGACGGAGCCATAGCAAGGAGCAGGCGAGGCGGGGCAGTGGCAGCTCTATGCCGCAACCACAATGACATGTACCTTGGTCTTCTGCAGTGATTTATCCAGGCATCATAGACCCAACGATCCTGGAAACATATGCTTGCAGGGAAGTGTTAGCTTTAGCTGATGATCTGGTAGTTCATAATATTATGGTTGCCTCTGATTGCCAAGGTACTGTCAACGACATAAACCATGGGACAGGCGGTCCGAATGCAGCGATCACGCATGAAATCATAGCTCGTCGCTCTAGTTTTTCTTCTTCACAGAAACTATAATTTTGAGGCTCGCAATCTCGTCAAATTTGCTTGTAATTTAGGTATAGATAGACATGTTTGGTTGGGCAATCCTCATGACCGAAATCTATATCTATATCTATACCTACTTATAAAACAAAATGATATTCTTAGTTTCATCCCGTTTAAGTGATTTTGTATTTATAAATAAGGTGGTACTAATCAGGGACGGTGCTAGGGGTATTCTTGTGTCTTCATGTGAATACCTATGATTTTTTACAAAACAATGTTGATTTTAGCAAAACAGTGACAATTTTTAAAAAGCGGCAATGATTTTGGCAAAATAAATACACATGAATACCCGATTGCAAATTCCTGGAGCCACCACTGGTACTAATTCGAGGTGGTTCATAACTTCGTATGGTTGTTGTCGGATTGATCGCTGCTTGGGGCTGCATCTCGCTCCACCAGTACTGGGCCAGGAGCCGAGCAAGCAAGTGGGCCTTCAATTTTTTAATTGTGGGCCGTAAGTATATGGGTGGGCTTTATAGAAACTACTGCGCTTGTATGGTTGTTTGATCTCACGGCCACCTCAAAAGAAAAATAACTACCAAACAAAAAACAACGCAGCCAGAGCTAGCTAATGAGTTCTCGCCAAAAAAAAAACCTAGCTGATGACTATGCTTGTCTAAAAAATGATAACTATGCAAGAAAGAGGTTTATTTGCCAATAAAATAGTCCCACCTCACTTTTTAACACAAAATCTGACCAATATACTTGCGTGAGGTGCTTGTACAAACAATGAGTCGCTTGAAGAAGCAACAAACAACCGATAATCCGCAAAAATTAATCTGAATTGGGAGCTGCATGAGATAAATAGAGGAGAGCAAAAAAAGCCTAGGGTTTCCGCAGGCTCTCGCCCGGCAGTCGCCAGGCAACCTCGTTTCCTGTAGCCTTAAGACCATAGAAGGGTAGGGTTCATGTCCTCCTCGGAAAGATGAGGCGATGGCACCTCCCGGAAGATGAAATGGGTGATTTCTTGACTATCTACTACAATAAGGTTTCGCCCGGTTGCGGTGATGGAGGAGAGATGATGGCAACGCGTCGGCGGCTCACTCCAGTGCTTAAAGTCGTCGCTAGGTGATCTACGGACCTGGATGTAATTTTTACTCCTGGTGTTTGGTGTACTATCTTCATAGTTGATGAACAGATCGAAAGTTTTCTCGCAAAAAAATACAGGAGGACATGAACGATCAGTGGGCTGCATGGAATGAAGACATAGTAAAAACGGAAGACCTGAGAGTGAGAGAGAGAGAGTGAGAGATATTTAAATTGGATTGTAGGTTGTGGCTGAGATACAAGATTTAAAGATGCCGTTGTGCCACTCCAGTGAACTTTTGGATGGACACATATTGATCTTTTTCTTCCGTTGCAATGCAGGAGCATTTGTGTTTGTACCTATGGACATTACTTTGAATTAATATAAAGTCAGCCAGATTATCCTAAAAAAACCCAGGCGGAGATATTTGTCAAAAAAACTCCCATGCAATGCGGCGCTTTCGTCAGAAACCAAGCCGACTCAGAGGGTGTTTGTTTTCAGAGACTTATTGGTCTAGGGATTTAAATAAATCCCTATAAGTCCCATCTAAACCAAACAGGAATGACTTATAGGGACTTAAAATGGACATTTGGAACTTATGAAATAAGACTCTTAAGAAGGGACTTATAATTATAATATGGTCTTATAAAAACTCCCATGCAATGCGGCGCTTTCGTCAGAAACCAAGCCGACTCAGAAGGTGTTTGTTTCCAGAGACTTATTGGTCTAGGGACTTAAATAAATCCCTATAAGTCCCATCTAAACTAAACAGGAATGACTTATAGGGACTTAAAATGGACATTTGAAACTTATGAAATAAGATTCTTAAGAAGGGACTTATAGTTATAATATGGTCTTATAAAAATTTATAAGTCGCAGGAATCAAACAGATAGAGATTTTTTAAAGATTTAGGACTTATAAGTTGAGACTAAAAAAAGTCCTAGTACTTATGAATCAAACAGGTCTTCAATCACCCCTTAAATACTTGTACTCACAACAAACCTAGCCGAGACGTCCGCGTCCACGATGGCCGCCGCCGCCGACCGTCTCTCCGCCCTCCCCGACGATCTTCTCCAGCACGTCTTGTCCTTCGCGCCGGCGAAGGAGGCCGCGGCCAGCGCCGCCCTCTCGCGCCGATGGCGTCCGCTGTGGCGCCGCACGGGTGTCCTCAACTTCGACAGCAGACACTACTCCGCCGAAGATCGCTACGCCTGCTTCGACGTCTTCTTCCGCGACGCCAAGGCGGCCCTCGCCGCCTCCGGCCGCCGCCGCCGCGGGACGGCCCTCAAGAGGCTCACGCTCTTCCTCACCGAAGGCACCAACCGTCTCTTGAGCAGATGGTACAGCGACCTCGGACCGAAAGGGGACGTCCGGGTCGCCGTCCTCCTCGCCGACCCCGCGGCGGCCGGGCTGGAAGACCTCCGCATTGGCTCCGAGAAGCAAAACCAGTGCGACGACATGTGCGCCGCTGGGCTCCCTGCCATGGGCCTCCACACTCCGAGTGCTGGAGCTCGAGCGCTGCAACCTCAAGCCGCCGCCGCAGTCGGCACGCCTGGCCTTCCCGCACCTCACGGATCTCACGCTGCGCCACTGCTTCGCCTTGGAGGGGCATCTCCAGGTCCTGGTCGACAACGCGCCGGCGCTGACCAGCCTGGTGCTGGTGAACCTCCGTCAGAACTCGCCGGAGCCACCTGGTTCCAACAAGACGATTTACATGCATGAAACTTTCAGCCTGCGTGACGAACTCTGGCAGCAGCCTAGCAGTACCAAACCGCACGTTCCAATCCGGGGTGCAGAACACGCGATCAAGTCGCACCAGAGTCGACACCATGATTTTCACTTTCAGTGAGATTTCAATGAAATTCACTGAATTTCAGTAATTTCAGCAGACACTGAAATATTATGTATCGGCCAAAATATTTCAGCAATTTCAGTATAGCACAACAATTCCAATATTTTTCAAAATAGTTTTTTATTTTTTCAAAATTTTAATTGAATTCAATTGAATATTTCGGTCATTTGGCTGAAATGGTAACTGAAATCACTGAAATTCACTGAATTTCAGTGATTTCGGTTGGTGCTGAAATTTTTCTGAAGCTGAAATTGAAAACCATGGTCGACACCTGCTGCTCATTCGACCAGGTGAAGCGTCGTTCCGACAGCTTCAGCTCCAGCAGATCGCTGGAGTTCAGCGCAGCCCTGAATTGCGCCATCAGGTTCAGGTTCAGGTTATTGTTGTTTTTGTCCCGCGCTTCGTATACGAGGTTAAAGTCTCCGATTAGGAACCACGGTCCAGCGATAATCCCGCGGATTCTAGCTAGATCGGCGAGGAATATTGGCTTTAGGGCGTCGTCCACGGGCCCATAAACCGTTGTTAAACACCACGGCTCTTCCCCGGTCTTGGGCTTTATCAGAACTGTGATTGCAAAGGCTGATGTGTCCATAAGCTGGGCGTCGAAGCGCTCCTCGTCCCAGGCCAGCAGAGCGCCTCCTCTGGTCCCCACTGCTGGCAAAAGCGCCGATCCCTTCAACCCAGGCCCAACGGTCTCCATGAGCATGTCCGTGGAAAAAACCTCTCGTTTTGTCTCCTGAAGACACAAAAAAGAGCATCTAGTCTGCTCCACTAGGCTCCGCACACCCCATCGCCGCGCGCAGTCGTTAAGCCCGCGCACGTTCCAGTTGAGAAGAGAGAAGCTACTCATTAAAACACACAGCGAGACCCTCTTCATTAGCATACTCGAACCGCGAGCAGCACCAACTCACAAACAGGTAAGGCCGGAAGGACAGCACAGGCGCTCGGCGAGGTCGCAACAATCTAACACTAGGCATACGGCGCGGTAGCAACTACCACACAAACAAGCATTTCTCTGGACTAACATGAGAAACAAATGGGTCCCGAACAGCGGGGGTGGCGATTAGGCCAGCCCCGCCGCCTCCTCTCCGGCAAGGCCCTGTTACCTGTGTTTAGTCGAGTCATTTTTCCTTTCTTAGCAAGCATCTCTCTGCATATGTATTGTGTTCATTAATCAAGAATGGTGTTTCTGGTTCTTAAACTTGCAATCGTTAAAATTTATATGAGATGTCCGATTGAGCAATTTCTTCCATATGTCATCTTCTTTTTTGCCAGTAAGAAACCTTCAGTTTGACACCTGCCAGCACCTCACCAACATCTTCTGTTTGTTATGGGAGAGAATTCTTTATTTAGCCATTTCTTAAAATTTGCTTTCCTTTATGGCCCTAAAAACTTTTTCTTCCCTTTTTGACACTTAAATTTTATTTTGTTCCTTATATGACACTTTTGACTAGTTTATAGTACTTGTGTCTATACAGTTACACTCACCCAAAATAGTCATATGAAAAAACTGACCTCAAAAAAAGCAAAATAAAAAAACACATACAAATATAATGTCGAAGATTAATATGAACTATATATGTGACTTATATGTGTCTCACACATACGCATGCACACACAATAAAGACACACACACGCACGCGTACAAAAACTAACACGTACAAAGAGGCAGAAAAAAAGGTGCAGCGTATATAGGCATGGAGGTAGTCCAAAGCAATTCGTGCATGCATGCATGTCCAAGATCGACTGAACCGAAAGAACAAAATCAGGCGAATATTAAAAGGTCTGTTTAAGACACATCTAGATGTTATATAATTATGTCACATCTAACCTGATGTTTATTATGTTTATGGTTTTTTATCTTAGTTTTTTTTATTCCTTGTTATTGCGTTATTTGTGGGAGTTTAGATGTGACATTCTTAAAAAACATTTAGATGCGAATTAAACAAATTGATAGCTAAAGTGTAAAATTAGGATACCGATAAGTGCCACACGTGTGGGCGTTAGGAAGTCCGCCCACACATTTTGTGTGGTGTATAAGAGGAACAGCCCACACGCCTCTTTTTTTCCCTCCCGATCCCTCTCACACGCGTGCGTGTGGGCGAAGTTGATAACGCCCACACGCCCGTATGTCAGGCCTCGTACCTCCTGGTCCCGCACGCCACGTGTGACGGTCACCGCGCGCCCGCAGTTGCCATGGTCCAGACCCTCGTCCATGTTCGTTTAATTGCAGTTGCCATATCGTTGAACTACGGTTGCCATGTCGCTGAACTACGGTTGCCATAGTTGCTCAACTGCAGTTACCATATATAATCTGATCTAATGTAGTTGCCATGATTTCAAAAATTGGCAATGGCTCCTAGGTGCATATGCACCCATTGTCTAAATACACATTTTGAAAAGTTGAAAAATTTGGAACAAAAATCCCGCGGGTATATCCAGACATTCTATGTGCATGCACAAAGTTTTCGGTGAAAAACGAGGTTTTTTGTGGCTTGTGTAAAAAAGACAATTTCTAATGCTTCATTACAACTATTCATTTTGCATTTCTTTATCTTGTTTACACAAGCCATAAAAAACGTCGTTTTTCACTAAAACTTTGTGCATGCATATAGAATGTCCGGATATACATGCGGGATTTTTGTTCCGAATTTTTCAACTTTTTAAAATGTGTATTTAGACAATAGATGCATATGCACCTAAGAGCCAAAACACCGTGTCCCCATGATTTCATAACTTTAGGAGTTGACACATACTAACACTAGGCAGTTGAGAGAGTTGCCATGTGCTCACAAGCATGCTAGGGCAGTTGCCATGTAAAAAGGAAGAGTTGTCATCTGCTTACGTGCACGTTAGGACAGTTGCCATGTACATGCACGTTAGGGCAGTTGCCATATACCATGCAAAAACATATGGCAACTCGGTAAAAGAGAGTTGCCATATGCTTACGTGCACACTAGGCAGTTGCCGTGTACCTGCAAAACACATGGCAAACTCGGGTAAAAAAAAAGAGTTGTCACCTGCTTATAAAAACACATTAGAGGCAGTTGCCATGTGCAGTGCAAAAACACATGGCAACTAGCAGCTTAGATATGGGAAAGGAGAAGGGCGTGCGGGTAAGATGCCAAATGCCCACACACTAGCCCTTGTGTGTGCGTGCAAAGTGGCGTGTGGGTGAACTGCTGAACGTCCACACACCAGCCCCTCCTGTGTGGTGAAAGGACCGTGTGGGCGACCGGCTGAACACCCACACACCAGGCCAGTCCTACGTAGCACTAGAAACATGCCAAGATTTATGCGCGCACGAACGGACACGGATCCACGCGTGTGGATGAGATGCAAACGCCCACCCGTGTGGGCGTTAATATTTTCGTAAAATTAATGAGGCATGACTTAGATGTGCAAAAATTAGGGCACTTTTAGCAAAAAACCGTTTTTCAACGGAAACGTAAAAAGAAAAACTCCCAAGCAATGCGGCGCTTTCGCCAGAAACCAAACCGACTCGATCGCCCCTTAAATACTTGTATTGTACTCCCACGCAGATAGTCCCACGCACAAACAAACCCCTATAGCCGAGCCGTCCGCGTCCACGATGGCCGCCGCCGACCGACTCTCCGCCCTCCCTGACGATCTTCTCCAGCACGTACTGTCCTTCGCGCCGGCCAAGGAGGCCGCGGCCAGCGCCGCCCTCTCGCGCCGATGGCGTCCGCTGTGGCGCCGCACGGGTGTCCTCAACCTCGACAGCAGACACTACTCCGCCCAAGATCGCTACGCCTGCCTCGACGCCTTCTTCCGCGCCTCCCGCCGCCGTCGCAGGACGACCCTCAAGAGGCTCACGCTCTTCCTGACGGAAGGCACCTACCGCCTCTTGAACACATGGTACAGCAACCGCGAACCGAAAGAGGACGTCCGGGTCGCCGGCCTCCTCGCCGACCCCGCCGCGGCCGGGCTGGAAGAGCTCTGCGTCGGCTCCGAGGAGAAAAACCAGTGTGACGACATGTACAGGCCGCCGCTCGGCTCCCTGCCGTTCGCCGCCACGCTCCGGGTGCTGGAGCTCGAGCACTGCAACCTCGAGCCGTCGGCGCGCCTGGCCTTCCCGCGCCTCACGGACCTGACGCTGCGCCACTGCTTCGCTTTGGAGGGGCATCTCCAGGTCCTGGTCGACAACGCGCCGGCGCTCACCAGCCTGGTGCTGGTGAACCTCCGTCAGAAGTCGCCGGAGCCACCTGGTTCTGACAAGACGATTTACATGCATAACACTTTCAGCCTGCGCCTCCGCCTCCGCCTCCGCTGTCCCACGGTCACCGCCCTGGTGCTCGAGACCCATTATCTCGGCTGGCGTGAGCTCGACGATCCCGCCAACACGGGCATCGAGCTCGACATGCCGAGCCTGCGATCCTTCCGCTACAACGGGTACCCTCTCAAGCTCTCGCTCGCATCACCCGCGCCGGCGCTGGCACATGTCGACCTCGACGCCACTCGCCACGGCGACAGCGTCCAGCAGTACGAGCCCACGTCACGCATGCTCACCAGCTTCTCCAGCACGAGGGCGCTCAAGCTGCGCCTGGACAACATCGAAGACATCCTGGCCGGCGAGGCCATCCTGCCCACGTTCCCAAACCTCAAGCTCCTCCAAGTGCACGGGGGGTGCAAGGACACGGACAGAAGCACAGCGGTGGCAGTGGCGAGGCTGCTCGCCTCCTGCCCGGCCATGTCCGAGCTGCGCCTCAGGCTGGAGATGTCGGCCCACTACTGGTACAACACCGAGGACCCAGCCGGAGGCCCCTTCGGCGAATCCATGGACCGGTTCAAGCGGCTCGCGTGCATGTCCTCGGCGCATCGCGACGCGGTGCAGCTCAAGGGCGTCTCTGGGCTCCCGAACGCCCTGACAAACAGCAAGTTCAGCTGCCTGGAGACGACCCTGCGCAAGGTAACGCTGCAGTTCAGGGCCAGGGAGGTCAACTGCTTCCAGGTGCGGCTGGCCAAGTTCCTCGTGGAGAACGCCATGGTGCTCCAGGAGATGCACGTCGACGACGACGGCAGCCAGTTCTGGTCGGACCACCTCCGCCACAAGGTGGCAAGATGGAGAACCAATGCGTTCCAGACCAGGAACCTGCCAGACGCTGCCGGGTTTCGGGTCTACCAGCTAGCTAACCCTGTGATAGACCCTAAGAAACAGTCAGGCTACGATTAGGATGCACCTGTAATAATGACAAAACATTATATGTCATATATATTTCCCCTTCAATAACTGATGATTTACTTATTGTTCATGGTCCACTGGCATGATATAGAGCCTCCCGGAAAGAGATGTAGCCTCCCGGAAAGAGATGTACAAATTGGGAGTAAATTTTACGCATCATGCTGGATATATGATTGATAGAGTATTTGTCCAAAACAGGCTGATATATATATATATACACACACACACACACACCGTGTGGCTAAGGATGCTGCTGGATGATAATTGACCAAAGTTTGTTTCCAGGCATGCTGATATAGTGCGTGGCGTGGCTTTCACCTTTTTCTCTCACCAACTTGCAGAAAAACTGACGGCGGGTGTGAAAATGTACATCTTGCAGTCGTGCACATCGACTTGGGCTCCAAAAGTTCCTACCACGTTAGCCGATAGAGTCTCATGCTGGAGAAAATGCAAATTTAGCAGGTGGTCAACACACCCCATACAGAAAATGTTAACAAGATCAAGTGTATGACTTGAGTAAGATATATATAGGGTCGCGCTATTCATCACCCTGGTTGAGGAATAGTTATTCTTCACCCCCCTCTATTTTACCATCAATGCACCGTAATTTTACGTTCCATAAGTTTTGTCTTATTTCCGACGTAAAAAGAGACCGTAAGAAAATATATAATCGCCGTAAAAAATATTTTATGTTACGTAAAAACATAGTCTAAAATACACATAAACTACAAACTTTTGTCTTATGACCTATATTTTTATTTTTTTATGTCAAATTTTACGTAGTGAATCAATAGGAATGTAACTATTTGAATTCTAAACGTAATTTAATTATGAAATGATCGTAAGATTACCTCGGGTGAAGAATAACTTATTCTGCACCCTGGATGATGAATATATATATATATATATATATATATATATATGCTCATGCAGTAGTTATGCTTAGGCTGTGTTTGGTTGAGCATGTGCTCCCAACTTAAAACACCGGGTGAGAAAAGCCAGGTAGTCATGCTTAGGCTGTGTTTGGTTGAACTTAGAACACATGGCTATTCTGTGTTGTCCATGTGCTCCCAACTTAGAACACCGGTTAAGAAAAGTCAATGGTCACATTTTTTGTTTCTGTTCTCCCAGATTAGCTTGAGCTGTCTGAACTAAGATAGTGTTCCGTCCTTGGATCATACTCCCAATTTAACCTAAACATTGATAGGTTATAAGCTATATATGTTTCTCTATGCACCTTTATTTGAAACGGACAATAGGTGAATTAAACCACTTGATATAGCAATGAAATATAATCAACTCACCTTCCACAGGTCTCTAACAGAATAGGCAGATGAACCATCAAGGCCTACAGCTGGCAATGACATTGTGATATTAACCGTCTCCGAACAACGATTCCATAAAGCAACAGCCAAACGGTTGCCAGAGAGGGGGCCAGCCCACACCTGCAAAATTTGACATACTATGAGTTTGGCGTAGGGATGCGTTGATGCACGGAACGGAACATAGATGCGCGACTTATAATAGTCGTCACATATGGAGCAGCAGCTAAATCACCTCACGGCATCCACCCTTTCCTTGACCCAAAATTCTTCTTCCTTGAACTCCAAGAGGATCTGCAGAAAAAGAAACACAATTAATGTAATCAATTGCATAGTTACAACACACTGTGAATAGAACAATATGCCAAAAATCGTATACAGCAGAAGAAACACAATCAGGCAATTTACACAAATGTCAACGCCCCCAATAAAACAGAACAGATGTTGGCAGCACATAATGTTAGTACAGCATAATACTCCCTCTGTTCCAAAAATAAGTGTTGTGGTTTTAGTTCAAATTTGAACTGATGTAGATATATCGCGTCTAAGAGGAATACAGAAATGGCAACTAGCCAGCTCAATGCTCCACGAGTCAATCAAACACAAAACATAACTGAAAATAAAACAAAAATCTTCGTCTTAGATCCATCAAGTGGTTCTAACAACTCCTATGGAAATATCTACATTAGTTGGAGCAAACTGACTTCTAAAGAGCAGCTAAGATGACAACATTTTTTCAGTGCATGGCTGTTTGCCAACGAGAAAGCCCCGCTTTCAGTGTCATGAAAAAGCAATAGCAATAGAAAAAAACTGCATTCAATTTCAACATGAGAACATATTGTAGAGATACATACAAAGACAAGATTCTGAGTAATACCTTGGTTTACTTGAATTACTTCTTTGTTGCTCAATATTTCAATTGTTTCTGAAGTCATATTTCTGACATCACAACCAATTAAGAGAGGCGCCTGAAACATGACCCAGAAGGGCATTTCCAGTCAGTGCAACAAAACGAAGATAGCAGATAATGTGCCACCAATCAGCTCGTATTTTAAATGCATTATGCATAGAAATAATATGCAAGCACAAACTAATTGTAAAATTTCTTGTCTGTGATTTCAGGAGATGATTCTAGAATCCAACACTGTTGTAATACTAAGTTATCCAGAATGTATGCAGACGAATTTTTAGTACTAGACAAAATTGTGCTGCTGATATCCAAACAAATTATGCGCATCTGCGGTTCTACAAATTTCTCTGCAGCGATATCCTAAATTTGAAGGCCATGACCCAAGATGCAAAATTATAAAAGAGAATGAGCCTTTATTTTCATAAACTTTTCGCTTGCTCATTGATCCAATAAATAACATAAACTACAAATGTGAAGGAGTGGGTGCTGTGGGGCAATAAGGCACTGGCACAATCATAGTGACTATTGCTGCGCTTGGCAAACTCTTACCTTCATGAGTGCCCAAATGCTGAAATGTGCACGGTACTCTGCAAAGGTCATACCACCATTTCCAACTTCCAACATGTCCGGGTCTGCCAAAAATAAAGTTTGTTTAGCAACAGCGTACTCTTTTATTTTACAGTCTCTTACAACATCAGTAAAGCTTGTGTTACTAGTTACCATTCCATCCACCGGGTCCAGCATATGATGCCCACTTGTTGTTCTTATCAGCAATGTCAGTCATGCTTGTTTTAAAAAGAAAACAGACTTAGTCAATTTCACAGCACATCAGCAGACTGGTGTATTCTTTTGTTTCAGGTAGAGATTGAATCACCTTTTCCATGTATCCTGTATGTCATCTGTTGTACGCCAACTGTTTCCAACTTTTCCAGCCCATAAAGCTGGATCATCCTGGCCCCTAAGAGAGAATACACATTTAAATTCAACAAGGTTGGAGGTTGAGCACAACGTACAACTGCTATTTATTTCCCAGTGTTAACTGGCATACCATTCACATAGAGAGTAGAATATCTGGTGCCCAGTTGAATTTAGAGCATCACGCATTGGAGGATACCTGAGATTATGATATCATGGAACAAATTTTAGCTCCATATATTGAGGCTAACTGCCTGTTAAGCCTGTGATCGACGCAAATGAAAGACGTGTGCCCTAACCTTTCCTTTGGCGGTATTCCCAGATTGTAACAGTTGTCGTACTTTAGATAGTCAACACCCTGGTCAAAAATATTTTCAGATTCATGTATTAGTAAAATTATATGCATGTTCAGTAGCAGCACAGAATAGGTTAAGACAGGAATACTCAGAAAAGATGTTCTTAGAGTGTTCATCGCAATGTTGTGCAGCAACTCTTTTATACATCACTAATTATGTGGTTGCTTGTAGCTCATACCCATGAAGCAAAAAGGGCAGCATCATCTTTCTCGTGATGGAGTGATCCTGGTCGAACTTGACAAGTAGATACCCTGAAAGATTTTACTTGTTATATTGTTTGTTATTTTGATATATTCTTGACTATGATACATTACGAATCATAAAAGCTAGCAAGTTAAATCATCTATAGCTAGACTACTTACCCAGCGTCAGAGTAGATACCAAGTTTTAGACCTTTTCCATGCACATAGTCCGCAAGCGATTTGATTCCAGAAGGGAAAGTCTTCGGATCAGGTAGCAATTGACCCTACATGTTACAGGAAGTAATTTATTAAAAAAATGTGCAGATGTACTCAAGATGTGTGTATTTTAGTAACATAGACGAGTTTAATGCAATGACATAGATAGATTTCTTTTGGTATCCAGCAATAGTAATCATAATGCCTCAGGTAGAGCACAATGGAAAGAATATATTTACTTATTTATTTTTGATGAAAAATATTAGCTTACTAGTAACTGTATGGATCCCTAGTAGGGCATACAAAATACAGTAACTTCAAAGAAAGAATGGTCTAGAAAAACAGAAAGAAACAGAGCTATTGAAAACAAGCTGCCGAGCAAGGTATAGAACATCATTCTGATAGGTTTTTAGTGAATAAATTCTTCAAAGTGAATGTAGGTAGGACCACTGTGGAAGCTTTTACTATTGAGAATTTCAGACCCCGTGCATTGGGGTCCAGTTATCACGAACAAAAGAAGAAAATCTTAGGTTTCTATGAATGTGCATAAAACAGAACATGTAGCGACTGTAGAGAAAAATAATGTTGTGATGACACTAATTCAAGCTTTAACATCATACTCCATGTCAAGGACCTCGGTGCCCAAGACAGCAGGACCTCGACTACGTAGTTCGTAGTCTCGGTTGATAGGAGCGCTAGGGTTTTTGCCTAACTGCTCAATGGTGCAGGAGAAGAGATTAGGAGTAGAGGAGGAGGTAGGAGATAATGATTTATTGCCTGCGTCCAAGGGTGCAGATTACAGGATATATAAAGGCCTTATGGACTTCTAACAAACTAGGAAACTAACTACTCCTGGACTCCTAACAAACTAGGAAACTAACTACTCCTGGACTCTAGGAACCAACGTAGGATTAGGACTCCTTGTCCCGATCATGCCTCGCCAGCTGTGGCCGTCGGCTGCTGCCCCTGGGCGCGCGACACGCGCTTGTACGCAGCGCCCCACATGACATCTCTCCCCCCCTCGACGAGCAGCTCGTCCTCGAGCTGAAAAGCGGGGTAGCGCTCGACGAAACTGTCAAGATCCTCCCATGTAGCTGATGATGCTGCTTCACCCTTCCAGTGGACGAGCAGCTGGCGAACGCCGCGTGCTAGTCGTGCACGAGTCACGCGCTCCGGTTCTGGAACAGCCGCCCCGTTGTGGATCGGAGGCAATCCCGGTGGTGCAGTTGGAGGCGTGCCGAAGAACTTCTTGAGGAGGCCCACGTGGAACACGTCATGGAGGCGCGAGCGTGCCGGAAGCTCAAGGCGGTAGGCCACGTCGTTGACGACCTCTGAAATGCGGTACGGCCTATAGAAGCGTGGCTTGAGCTTGCCCCTGGTTGGCAGGTTGAGAGAGGACGCGGCGCGCTGGCGAAGACGAAGCCAGACCCAATCGCCCACGTCATGCCGAATGTCCCGATGGCGTCTGTCGTAGTAGGACTTGTAGACCGCTTGTGCTTGCTGTAGACGATAGCGGACGTCTGCGAGTAACTCGTCGCGCTCCGCCATGCTCCTGGCCACTGCGGCCACCCGTGTATCGCCCGGCTCGTAAGAGCGAATAGTGGGAGGGTCACGGCCATACACAAGCTTGAACGGAGTTTCTTGGGTTGCTGTCTGGTAGGCGGTGTTGTATATGTACTCGGCCCAGGGAAGCCATCGGAGCCACTGCCTGGGACGATCCCCGGTGAGACAACGGAGGTACATCACAATGATCTTGTTAGCAGCCTCCGTTTGGCCATCCGACTGTGGATGAAACGCCGTCGTCATGTGCAGCTTGGTCCCGGTGAGGCGCATGAGCTCCTGCCAAAAAGCCAAGGTGAAGACGGGGTCGCGGTTAGAGACCATGGACTGCGGGACGCCATGGAGACGCACAATCTCAGCGAAGAACACCTGCGCCACTGATTCCACCGTGTACGGGTGGGCCAGCGCCACAAAGTGGCAGTACTTGCTGAAACGATCCACCAAGGTGAGGATAACAGACTTCCCGCCCACACGAGGGAGCGCTTCTACGAAATCGATGCCGACGTCAGTCCACACGGCCGTGGGCACCGGCAGTGGCAGCAGCAGACCGGCGGGGTGCAAGTGCTCGGACTTGTAACGCTGGCAAGTACCACAGGCACGGACATACTCCTGCACCGTCTTGCGAAGGTTAGGTGCGTGGAAGTCGCGGCGGAGACGATGCAGCGTGCGCAGGACGCCTTCGTGTCCGTCATCGTGCACTGCGGTGAGAAGCTCCTGGAGTAGTGGAGACGTTGGCGGAATGTAGAGGCGGCCGTTAAAAGTGACGAGGCCGTCGGAGAGCGCCACGGCAGCTGCCGAGCGCCTGCCGTGATATCCTCGCGCAACGCGACGAGTGCTGGGTCGGTGGACGAAGCGTGCCGTAGGCGGTCGATGAAGTCGAAGTGAGGACCAGATATAGCCATGACCCCCGTCTCTTCCGTGTCGCGGCGGGAAAGGGCATCCGCCACCGTGTTTGTACTACCGGCCTTGTACTCCACAGTGAAATCGAACCCCAGTAGTTTGCCGACCCAGTGGTGCTGCGGAATGGTTGCCAAGCGCTGGTCAAGGAGGAATTTGAGACTGTAGTGGTCAGTTTTTACCACAAATTGGCGCCCCCAGAGGTACGGTCGCCAATGGCGAATAGCGAGCACCAGGCCAATGAGTTCCCGTTCATATGCCGCCAGAGAACGGTGACGAGGCGCGGCCGGCCGGCTGAAGAAAGCCACCGGGTGCTGATCCTGGAGAAGGACGGCCCCGAAACCGTATGTAGACGCGTCACACTCGACGATGAACGGCCGTGTGAAATCGGGCAATGCGAGCACGGGAGCCGTGGTGACCGCCGTCTTGAGGGCGGTAAAAGCTGCTACCGCCTCCGGCGACCATGAGAAGCCGTCCTTGTGAAGCAGGGCCGTCAGGAGCGCGGCGACCACGCCAAACTCCTTGACAAACTTGCGGTAGTACCCTGCAAGACCGAGAAACCCCCGGACCGCGCGCGCCGAGCGAGGCTGCGGCCAGTCGGCCACGGCCTGCACCTTTTCCGGATCCATGGCCACTCCGGCCGCGGAGATGGTGTGACCCAGGTAGGAGATCGACTCGACGGCGAACGAGCATTTGGACCTCTTGACGAAGAGCCGGTGCTGGTGTAGTACGGTAAAGATGGTGCGCACATGGCGAAGATGATCGGCCCACGACTCGCTGAATATGAGGATGTCGTCGAAGAAGACGAGAACGAAACGGCGCAGGTACGGCCGCAGCAGATCGTTCATGAGTGCCTGGAACGTCGCCGGCGCGTTGCAGAGGCCGAACGGCATCACCAGGAACTCGTAGAGGCCGTTGTGGGTACGGAAGGCAGTCTTTGGGATGTCCTCCGCACGCATCCGCACCTGGTGGTAGCCGGAGCGTAAGTCGAGCTTGGTGAAGAAACGAGCGCGCTGGAGCTCGTCGAGGAGTTCGTCCACCACCGGAATTGGAAACGCATCCTTGATGGTGATGGCGTTCAGGGCGCGGTAGTCGATGCAGAAGCGCCAGGACCCGTCGGGCTTGCGGACCAGCAGTACCGGCGATGAGAATGCGGAACGACTTGCTCGGATGATGTCCTGGGCGAGCATGGCGGCGCACTGACGCTCCAGCTCGTCCTTGTGCGCGGCCGGGTAGCGATATGGACGGACGGCCACCGGGGTGGAGCCGGGCAGCAGGGTGATGCCGTGGTCGCGGCTGCGGAGTGGTGGTACGCCGGAGGGTTCGGCGAAGATGCCGTCAAACTCGGTGAGGATGGCGTCGAGGAAATCGCGGCCATTGCATGATTGCAGGGCTGGCCCGTCCGGTCCGGCAAGGCCGCGCCAGCAGACCCGATGGCCCCTCCGCCAGAACGTCATGGAGAGGGCGTGGAAATCCCACAGGATCGGTCCAAGCGTCGCCAGCCATTGCGTGCCCAAGACGACGTCGTAGCCTGCGAGCGGCAAGGCGAGGAAATCCTCCGAGAACGCCTCCTGGTCGATGCGGAAGGAGACGGCGCGGTATGCGCCCTGGCACGGAACACGCTCGCCGTTGGCCACCGTGACACGCATCTTCTCGGTGGTGGGGGATGGCAGTGTAGCACGAGCGGCCGCCTCCTCGGCGATGAAGTTGTGGGTGGAGCCGGAGTCGATCAGGGCGAGGAGGGAGACACCCCCAAGGGTGACATGCATCTGCATGGTCTCGCTCGTGCGCACGCCGGAGATCGCGTGGAGCGAGATCCGAGGGTCGGCCGGCGAGGCATCAGCGGTGGCGGAGGCCGTGTCGTCGTCGTCGTCGTCTGGCGCCAGGTCGAGGAGGAAGATGCGCTGGCAGACGCGGTTGTGGCCCCTGCCAAACTTCTCATTACAATTGAAGCATAGGCCCAAGCGACGGCGTTCCTCCATCTCTGTCTGTGACAGGCGTTTGATTGGGCGCCCTTCCGGCAGACTAGGAGCAAGGGGTGCGGCTGGTAGAGCCGGTGCGGGGGGCGCGAGGCGTGGTACGGGTGCCGGCAGGATGCCCTTCTGCTGAAAACGCACCGGTGGCGCGGAGGTGAGCGCGCACTGGTCGCGCAGCTCCAACTTGCGGGCGAGGCTCATGGCGACGGCGAGGGACTGCGGGTTGTGGATTTCCACGTCGAGGCCGAGGGGTGGCTGGAGTCCCGCGGTGAAGATCTGAACCTTCTGTGTCTCTGATAAGATGCCTGCCCGGGGGAGGAGCGCCTCAAACCGCTCCTGGAAGTCGACTACGGACGTTGTGCGCTTGCACGCCATTAGTTCGCCCAGCGGGTTAGCGCGTAGAGGTGGCCGGAAGCGGAGGTTTAGCAGCTCGGAGAAGCGGCGCCACGGTGGAGTGCCCTCGTCACACTGGACCTGCATGTACCACAGCTGGGCAGAACCCTCAAGGTTGTAGGACGCCATCCAGACTTTTTCCTCCTCGGCGATCCGTTGTTGATGGAAGAAGGATTCGCATCTGTTGAGGAAAGCGAGCGGATCTGACTTGCCGTCGAACTTGGGGAAGTCCATCTTCTGGAACCGGGGCGGGCGATCATTGTGGTGCTGCCCATCGTGGGCGCCGGCAGCGCTCGACGAGGAGGTGGACTTGTCCTTCTGGAGCGCGGCGACGGACGTCTGCAGGGACGCCACCGTTGCAGTCAAGGCCTCGATCATCGTGGCCAGATCGGCGGTGGTTGGTTCTGCCATGCCGGAAGTGACCGAGGCGGCGGCGGATGGTGGCGATGGAGGTGTGCTTGGCGCGGACGCAGGGGTGGCGGCGGGCTGCGGATGGAGCGCGGACGAGGAAGAGGATCGCCTGGAACCTGATACCAAGTTGTCAAGGACCTCGGTGCCCAAGACAGCAGGACCTCGACTACGTAGTTCGTAGTCTCGGTTGATAGGAGCGCTAGGGTTTTTGCCTAACTGCTCAATGGTGCAGGAGAAGAGATTAGGAGTAGAGGAGGAGGTAGGAGATAATGATTTATTGCCTGCGTCCAAGGGTGCAGATTACAGGATATATAAAGGCCTTATGGACTTCTAACAAACTAGGAAACTAACTACTCCTGGACTCCTAACAAACTAGGAAACTAACTACTCCTGGACTCTAGGAACCAACGTAGGATTAGGACTCCTTGTCCCGATCATGCCTCGCCAGCTGTGGCCGTCGGCTGCTGCCCCTGGGCGCGCGACACGCGCTTGTACGCAGCGCCCCACATGACACTCCATCTCCATGTAAAAGGGAAATGTAGCTAGGAAAAGTATAATGAACTTATTACCTTATTTATTAGTTAAAGAAAACTTATTACCTTATTTCCTCGTTTCACATATGACCAACAGTCATCTGAAAAGTAAGGACCAATATGGGTTAGAGACAACACACAAAATACTTCATGTAGCCCAACAACATTTACTGGTGTGAAGCTAAGTAATGTACCGATGTTTACGTAGTTGTATCCCAAATCAGCCAGGCCCGTCGAGACCAACGCATCAGCTGTATCAAAATCAAGGTTATAAAACTTCAAATTGAGTAAATTCTACTCTAAACTCTGGAGAACACATTCGGCACTAATTATTACTGGCAAGCACTGGTGCCACCTGCAAACATGAGACATCTGACTCTGTTTTTCGACTGTTCTATCCTAGTATAGTATGTCTCTGCACTTGCCGCAACAGAGTAGGATTGTGCCCAAGCACTGTCTAGCGCAAATACAGCTATGAACTTGTAGCAGGTCGTAAACTGCGAATGGGGAATCGCAGATTTAACAAGGATTATTTACAGTACAGGGAGTCAGGGATCCCGCGGGGGGCCGAACCTGTCTCGCGGATGAGCGTGTCGTTGATGTTGCAGGCGAAGAAATTCCAGCTGTTCCACCTGCACGCAGCGCCCACACGGCGATTAGTCTCTGAAATTTCGATCGCAATCGCAACCCTCTCCGCCCAGCAGACAGAAACAGAGAGACCAAAGCGCGAGTCAAAGCAGCAGCAGAGCGAGAGAAAGCTGAGGAGCCGCGGGGAGCGGGGGAGGGGAGGGGACGGGCGGGATTACCCCATCTGGGGGGAGAGGGCGAGGCCGTTGTGGAGCTGCAGCCTGCCGTAGTTGGAGGTGTCGTAGAGACGGCGCAGCGCGGCGGTGGGCAGCGGCGCGATGCGCCGCGCCGCCGCCGGCCACCGCGTCCCCTCCGGCGAGAGGGCTAGGACGAGGAGCAGGAGGAGCGGGAGGCGGCGGAGCGGCGCCCCCATTCTCCGCTTCGTCTCGATGCTTCTGGCGCACACCGCTCCCTTCCTTGCTCCGAACTCGAAGCAGTTCGCTCGCCTGTGCCGACGGTGCCGTAGCGGGGAGAGCCTCGTTTAAAGAAAAGGAAAAAAATGATGGGCCGGATCCACCGGCCAGTCAAGCGTCCAGAAGTGGGGCCCACCGTCCCCTGGCCCTGACACGTGCGTTATCCGTTTTAGGCACGTCGGATAGGTTCTCTTCTTGTGCCGATAAACTAGAGAGAAGATCCTATTTCCTGTACGACGCTGCTACACAGACGACAGATTTGGACGATCAGCGGACGACACTACACGTCAAGCCGTTGATGTGTTAGAGCAAAAGCAAACAACACCATTCATTCCTGCATCGTGTGGGGTTCGTCCAGCTAGTATCGTCCGTCCAGCAGTTTCATTTCCTGTATGAGATTTCTTCTTCCATGTAAGGGCCGGTAATACTCCGCTTCTTCGCCAGGGAGCGGAGGGCGGAGCGCCCATTTGACTGCTCGCTCAAATTACATAAGATGACGTTCCGCTCCGCAGCGGAGTTAGGAGTGGAGAGTTTTCGAACGGCCCTAAATCTTTGCTTTTGGAATTTCGATCGGCAAGGCGTGTACCGCTGGTCCTACGATGATTTATGTTATCTTGCCTTCAGAATTAAGACGAGAGAAAATGACACGACACGCTACCCCGTGCATTATCCATTTCATGGACAAGACAATGATGCCCGGACAGTGACATATCCACCTACCCGAACCTACAGATGTTGTTCTGGCATGTGCTATTTTGCGCCTCTTATCCCGAACATTTGCGGCTATAATTCAGTTTACATTTCTCAACTTCCGTCCTGCTACGTAGCAAAGTCACGTTCAGGACGGATGATGCGTCGAGGGCACATCCAAGGGACCGACCGAAGGCGACGTACGTGCGCACGTTCTGGGTCCTACCGTATTTCTAAGGGAGTAAGGGCATCTCCCGGACATGGCATCCCTCGGCGGATTCCGGGATCAGTCTGCACACATTGATGCGGAAGTCGTCCAACCAAAACTAATGGTTCCTCCGTTCGTTTGCAGGGCATGCACGCAACATACTATATTGGCTAATGGTTCCTCAAGTAACAAGTGTTAATTACACGGTGATTTCACGGATAAGGACAACTTCAACGCACAATCTCAAACGAATGTCCATTTCGTTCGGATTTCGTCCGTTTGGGGTTTGCAAACGGACAAGCGGACGGATCGTGCGGCCGTCGGTGTGCCCAACCGGCCCGGGGCAGAGTGTCGGTGTTTTTGGACTTCAATTTTGGCCCCAAAACAACCCAAATAAATATTTCAAATAATATAAAAGTATGAATATGAACATTAAAATGTCCACACGTCCACAGTAGCCAAGTTCAACATAGTTCTTAATTAAACTAAAACCTAAAAAAACATAAAATAAAGTAGATATAGCTCGTCGCCGGCTGCCGGCGTCTTCAGGAGTCGTTGTCCTATTCGTCATCGTCGTCGATGAAGTCAACGTAAGGAGGTGGCTGCTAAAGGTGGGTGGCGGCCCCCTACCAGACCGGAGGCGCATGCGGCGCCGGTACCACCTCCTCCTGTGGCTCTTGCTCTGGTGGACGCGGCGGCGTGGGCGACCTTGGGCCGACACCCACCGAGTCGGCCATCTCCGGCGCCGTGGACGACCAGCTCCACCGTTGGCCCACCAGACACAGGTCCACGCGGCAATGGCCGACTCCTCTCATTTTCGGCGCAAACCTGCGTCCGGTTTGCGTCCAGAAGGCCGGTGAACGAGCCGGCACACACTTGCTCCTTGTCCGCCTCAGGGACACGTGGCGGTCATCCAACAACCTCCACAGCCCAAAAAAATGCGCACGCGCGGCGGGCCCCGACTGTCAGCCCCCCAGTTGGTGGGTCGTCGTCATTGGGCCGTGTCGTCTGTCTGTTTGGACCCAAACAGACAAACACAGACGACACGGCCCCGTTTGGACCCAAAAAATGCGGTTGCAGTCGCACATTGGGCCGTGTCGTCTGTCCGTTTGGACTCAAACGGACAAACACAAACACTATGGGGCGTGCGTTGGAGTTGCCCTACCTCTTAGGTGGAGGCCTGTGATTGAGATTGAAGAGGTTGACCATTCTTTTCTTTGCTTTTTGAATGGTCACCGGGGAGTTGAACCGCCACCTGAATATTTTTCATTCATTTTGCTTAAGAAGCCTTTCGACTCCATTAAGATAGGTTCAAGTGAATTCAAGACACGCACGCACGCACACACTGAGCAAGTTCCTAGTGATGGGCACCATAGCATCATCGTATCGTCGATATAGCGCAGGAACACCGTCGAAAGGCAAGCATACCCAGACTGCACCGAGGACACCAACCTTACATAGTTACATACCACTAGGAAAACCACCACAAAAAGACCGGGAAAAACAAACGGGGGCAATTTCATGAGAAGCACCATCACCATAGACGAAAAGGTTCACTCAGTCGAGATCAAACCATGATGCCTCAATGCTATTGGCACACCCAAAAGGCAACGTGTAACCGAGTCAATGCCACCTGCGTAGACAAAAAAGGCACATGCCTCCGAGGCAACAACACAACTGCGGGTCAGCGGCAATATCGAAAGGCATCACATAACCGATTGTATACCCGGATAGTTTGTCAAGCACACACACTGGGGTGTGAAGAGCCACGAGAGCAGCCGAAGAGCATAACATTTTTGAGGTCGAACAATCCACCTCGATTTGAAATGCATATGAGGAAGACCGGGGCGTATCTGCAAGATGCCAGGGAGCAACATTCAAAATCTTAAAAAAAATGGACCGATTATTGATTTGTGCGTCCATTCTTGAAACAAGAACCGGTCAACTTTCTTCCGAAATATAACTCAAACCCTGAGGCTGTTAGTCCGTGACACTGGTTGATATTCTTTTATTTATTTAGAGCCAATTTATGTAGTTGGTTTGCTCAACCGCCGCTATCGTTCTTTTCTTTCCTTTTTAAGATAACCAACTCGACAGTTCACTATAGGTTACACGGCTTAGGCGCACTGGCTAGTATAAAGAAGAATCATGGGAATTTTGAAGGACAAAATTACTATAGCAAATATTTTACCGTTTGGAACACAACAACTGCAATCCTACGTTTCCGTGAGATTCTTATGGGACAATTCAATTTTGGAGGAAACCAAACATGTGGTTCTACGTCTCTCCTTTTCTCTTCGTGTCTAGAATCTTAGTGCTTCTCATGTGTGCATTCAAACAATAATTTTGGGGTTTTCTGATGTTTTAGTTCCTATAGGAATGTGGAATACATAACATTTTAAAATGTTTTTTTATATTTTTTAGGTTTTAATTTTTTCATGTTCCAAATAGGGCCTCAATGTTTCCTTCGTATTGTGGGCTTGCCTAGGAAACATAAAGATGTGGTCAACCAATGACCCAAGGCAATCCACAATCCACGCAGATGCTACACCTCGCTTATTGCGAGACGGAAGCAGCCCTCGCCAAGATGATGGTGAAGTGGGCCAGGCCGATAAGGTGGTAGCTAGCTGTTTTAAGAAGCTACAAGTTCAGGGAGCCTTCCGCCCGGTTTTGGGATGGTTCCATGTAGTCTTATTTTCAATTTTTGGTCTTTTTTTATTTTTCCAAAAAGATGTTGAGTTTTTTAATACACAATGAACATTTTTTGTATACATGCTTAACTTTTTCATATACACGTTGACTATCTCTCTAATACAAGCTGAACATTTTATCCGAATACATGTTGAACATATGTCAAATGCATAGTGAACATTTTTAATACACAGTGAATATTTTTTATGCACATGTTGAATTCTTTTTAAACATGCAGACATTTTTTTATATGTTATGAACATTATTTAATGGCACGAAAATATTTTATATGTTCTGATCAATTTAAAAAATTGCGCAAACATTTTCCCCATTTCATTAACAATTTTCTAAAATGTCATGAACATATGTTTAAACGTGTGGACGTTTGAAAATTTCATGATTTTTTAATGATATGAATTTTTTTAAATATTCATGAACATTCAAAAAAAGCATTAAAATATTTCTAAATGTGTGAACATTTATAATTATACGAGCATTTTTTTAAACTGCGAGAATCAACTTTTACATTTCATGATCTTTTCGTAGTGTGCGCTGAGTATTTTGAGGAAATATAAGTAAAGTATTTTTTACATATATTCATATATATATAACCTTTTAGGAATATAACTAAAATTAACAAAAGGAAAAGAAACTCAGCCACGTTTTTTTAGGCAAAGAACTTGGCCTCGTGGAATGGAAAAACGCCTGAAGATCGTACTAAGCCGGCCCACCACGGGCTCAATAAGGCGAGCGATCCCAAAAGCGAGACATAGTCACTGAGGCTGTCCTAAAGAAAAGTCACTCCCCTAAAAAAAGTCACTGAGGCAGCCCTCAAAGAAAGAAGTCATTGAGGCCTGAGGGCTGCCCTTAAAAAGTACTACTTCGGGGCTGTTCGGCAGTCCACTAGCTCTCTCGAATTTAAGAATCTGGGGAGTGCCTGTTCACCCATTCCGCAATTTTCAAGTAAAACTCTGCCAGCTCTAGGAGCGGCAGCGTGGAGCAGTGGGACTCCGAACAGTCCCTTCGTGTAACCTTTCAGTCACGACGACACGACGTCCTTGATAAATAAATAAAGTCTCACAGAACAAAAGTGAAGAACACATCAATAATCAATCAATGGAGGGTTGTTCAACCAAACACCAGGATTGATGTGTACGCTAGGTAACATGAGTTTCATTTAAGAAGTGAAAAAAAACCAGTATGTTAGGGCATCTCCAATGTTCAAAACGGGAGTGAAGTCTAAAATAAACCCTGAAGTTGTAGAGCTCGATCGAAATAAACCCTGACGTTCAAATCCCTGAAATCGGTATCCTGACCTTTGTGATCCCGGTCGTTTTGAACCTTAGACCCTTTTTAGGACAGGATTTGATGACGTGGCATTGGGAGGCTGGGATTGCTGACTTAGATCAAATTAATGACTGCCACGTGCTCACATGCAAGCCGCGGCCATGTAGTCCTGCCCCGTACGAGCTCCACCGTCTCCTGTCCGTGCTCCAGCTCGACGCCCAGTCCACCAACGATCTTCATGTCCCGTGCTTCGTTGCAGGCATCATCGTCCACGCCAACTTGTTGTGCATCGCGTGTCTTGTGTGTCTCGCGTGTGTTTCTCACCGGGAATAGATCAGAAGCACGTCTGTACATGCGTACATTTACGCGTTTAGCCGGTGGGTAGAATCGGTCCAGGAGCTTGCTCGCTTGTACATGTGTGTTCTACTGTGTACTTGTGCATCGATTATCTCGGATGTGTGCTTGGATCGTGTGTTTTTGTCTCATCGGATTGGTACGTCTCGCAGCAAGCACGACATGGAGTCGATAGGCGGCACCGGGCAGCCCGTGCGGCAGCGTCGACGACGGGTCGTGTCTGACCTTCGCCCCTGCAGACCCTGGTCCCCGAGGTCGAGCGGTACGTCGAGCCGGTCGCATGAGGGTGCAGTCCACCTCGTCCCCGAGGGCGAGCGCGGCGACGCATACGCGGGCATGCGGTCGGCTGAAAGGATTCGATTTACAAAAGGTCGAGCCCCTTGCCTAGTTGCCTCATGCCTAGAAAGTCCGCAGATACGATCTTCCAAACGTCGCACAATTACTCATCCTTCATCACCGGCTACCTCCGGCACCATGCTTATTCTAGAAAACAACAAGAAGGTAAACAGAAAAGCGCAATGACATTTGACCGAACACTTGTCGAGCGTTGACAGGGAATCGAAGGGTACTTGACTGCGGACGGATCCTAGATAGATAGCGGCGTAGTCCAAGGTAGACATGCGCGTAGGTGGGGTTGCGGACGTCCAACAATGTCTGGGCGGCGACCGGAAAGGTACAATGACGGCGGCGGACGGGAAGTGTGCGGATGTAGAGCAAAGGAGGAATAGGGACGGAGTGGGAAAAAAAAGTGGCACGAGAGAGAATTTGAGTGGGCCAGTGATATCAGAGTCCTACGTGGTGGAGGTGCGGACGCCCGCAAAGCTTTCGCAGTTTACGTTCGGTTTGCAGGAATTCTAACAAGCTGACGCGTCCGCTGACAAACAATGATCGAGGTTGGATACCAAACTATGTCCGGACAACTCGATCCACACATATGCGGGTGTTATGAGGATCGGCCTTTGCTAAAGAACACTACATGGCACATGTTATTCTTCTTCAGAAGAAAAAATAGATGATGAATTCTTGGCACTGGCAGCACCGTCCACCTGCCATGCCGCCATCGCGGCAACGAAGAAATGGCATCCACGTCCTTTTCTGTCTGCATCTCGGCGCCACAGCTAGCGTCTCTGGATCCTCGGCCGCGTCTCGGCACTCATCAGCACGGCGCTGGCCTCGCCTGTCCGCCCCCATTCCCAGCAATCCGCAGAACACGCATGTATGCGAGCATCAGACGCAGGAGCCGGAGCACGGGATGGAGCCATCAGCCATGCATGGGCTGCGAGGTCTGAGCAACTCCGATGGCGAGACATTTGTACGCTGGCGCTTGTTCTCTCGCCAAACATGTGTGGCTGATGCCGCTGCCACCCCCATGCACGCCTGAGGGCCCGAGACCGAGAGGCTGATGGCGATGCCACTTGCAGCTCCTGATGGCCTGATCCCTGATGCACGGATGAAGAAAACTCGACTCACATCGCACCACTTATGGGCTGTTGTCCTTTTGCTGAGAACCCATCACACGTTTTCCAGAGTTTCTCTGCCCACCCGCCATGGCTCCATGCCCTGATCATCCATTGTAGTATTCTGATGAGTGGATCGCCCTAAAAGTCGGGTCTGCTCATTGCAGCTGCAGCCACCGGGCACGAGGAAGGAAGGGGCCCTTCCCCTGCCGCCCTGCTGCTCCTGTGTGATGATCCCTGCCCTGCCCCGCCCATCGTCCCATCGGCATTGCAGGCTAGACCAGGAGGATCCGTCCATCTTTTCCCGCACGTCACGCCTCACCAAGTCAGCGGCGTCAGGCGACGGCCCATCCATGCATGCACACACATGCGATGGCAAGGGAAACTGAGGCCAACTCCACCGCGCCGCCCTATCCTGTCCGGCCCCATCCGTTTGGGGTAAAACGGACAAAAGAGACGGCCCAGCGCGCGACGGCCCGGACTCATCTTGTTCGTTTTGTGTTCGGGCTGATCCATTTCGAGCGCAAACTTGCACCGGGTTTGGATCGTGGCGGACACCAAACGGACGCGCGCTCGTTCGCGTCGGGGCCGCGTGGCAGGCGGCCACCTACCTCCCACCCACCCACATCAATGCGCACGAGCGGGCGGCCCCACCTGTCATCTGCACGTCGAGCGGTCGCCGTCCTTCTTTAAGTGGGAAGCGTGGACGGGTCGTCGTCCACACTGCCCCACGCCACCCCGCGGCCTCCTCGAAATCCGACAGCGGCGACCACGTCCCAAACCCTAGCCTAGACCTCGCCGGCCGGCCGCCCGCAGCCATGGGCCTCTGGAACTACGGCCGCAAAGGCAGGCACGACCGCGAGGCCGGCTCCTCCTCGGGACACCGCCGCGGCTCGGTGAAGAAGGCGGAGCCCGCCTCGCCATCGCCACCACGCCGGGCCCCCGCGCCACCCGCCTTCTCCATCGCGCCCACGTCCGCCGGCGAGCGCGACCGGCATTACGTCCGAGCGTCGGTGTGCCGCCGTTATTGGGAGACGAGGACGCCGCTCCCCTAGAGCGACGCCCATCTCCCCAATAACTGGCACCTCTCCGCCGACCGGGTCCCCATCCCGCCGGTCCCGACGAGCGGCCGTGCGCGCAACGAGGAGATCGAGCGCCGCCGCCTCCTCCTCCCTGACGACCTATTCTACGATGCCAGGTACGCCCCCGACTCCCCGCTGTGGGACACCTGGTTTCGTGATGAGCACGACACCAGGCGCGCCTCCTTCTTCGCCGGCACCTCGATGGGGCCGCGGCGGCCACGGGAGCGCGCCCAGGAGCGCGGGCGTAGGCGGGTCCGCGGCGTCACGCCCACGCCGCCGCCGTCTCCGTCGCCCCCTCCACCTCCTCGCATGACAGACGAGGAGGAGGCCCGTCTCCTGCAGCGTGTCATGGACAACTCCATGTACACGCACGACGAGCGGCAGTGGGACGGCCTGGAGGAGGCCATGGCCCTCTCTGCTGTCGCCGCCGCGTTCCAGCCGCTGCTGGGCCAGGGGTGGGGCTGGTCCTGCACTGCTCCGGAGATGGCCGCCGGCGTGGGCGTGAACTGGTGCCCCACTCCGTCGCGGTCACCGGAGCTGGAGGCCTCGCCACGGGAGGAGGTGGTGCAGGCACCTCCGGCCGTCCAGCCCGCCCCCGTCCATCACGCACCTCCGGCCCACCTCTGGACGCCGCCGGAGTACGTCGACCTCGTCAGCAACGACGACGACACCGGCGGCCAGTGAAGACGGCAACGGCCACGGCACCGACGGGCGCGGCAGGAGCGCGCAGGCCTTTTTTTATTTCTTTTATATGTTAATTATGAAAAATGGGCCTTTTAAGTGGTCGTGGAAACTGGGCCGTTTTGTGACCGCCCCCTATATATATTTTATATTTTTTAAAAAATGTGTTTATTTAGTTTTTTGGTTATTTTGTTTTAGTTTTAATATTTATTTTATTCATGTCCACCCCGGACACGATTTGGGGTGCGGCCACGCGGTGCGCGCACGCACGACCCATCTGACAAAGGCGGACACGGCGAACCCATCGGCATCCTAAAGAGACAAAATCCGGCCAATCCGGACGTCCGTTTGGGATCGCGCGGTGGAGTTAGCCTGACGCATCACACATCAATCTTACAGCATGTACTACTGCATGCATGGCGGACTGGCAGCGGGAAGGAAGGTGTCTTTTCCGGGCAGCCGTTTCCTCAGTCGGTGACCCTGGAGGACAGGAGAAGGGAAGGCCTGGCGAGCCAGGATGCTTGCGGAATGGAGTGTGGCACGGGCGGAGCTCCGGATCCAGCAGGTACGGGACATGGAGCATGGACGGTGAAGTGCAGGAAGAGGACGCCCGTCCACTTCCCCCGCCTGAGGACTGAGGAAGCAGCGCGCGAGAACGAGAACGATGCAGTGGCCCTGCTCCATGGCGTATGCATGTCGGATCCCCTTGGCCGATTGCTGCTCGGTTCGCTGCGTGGAAACAGCAATGTTTTACTGAATTCTGCTGCCCCGTTTTCCCTTCAACCTCGTGCCAAATCATTTCTCTGAACATTGCAGGGGCACCCTGCCTGTCATCTGGAGGCTCTCAAGTGGTACTCCCAATTTTCCACATTTGTTTAATTGTTTTGTTTGTTGTAAAGTGTGGAAGGTTTCTATAAGAAAAGGTAGGCATATTGTGATTCGTGAATCATCCTTTACTCCTTTCTTTAAAGTGAAATACTCTTCCTTTACTGAATTACTCTACGAAAATAGTGTAAAGGTTACTCAATTTAAGAGTTGCTCCCTACTTTAGGCCCATATTATGAATTATTCCTCATTTACTCTGTTTAACCCAACTTTTCTCGTCCCATATCTGATCCAGTTGTCAGGATCAGCTAACTCAGACAACATGCCGCCAAATGTTTTCTAGATGAATTCTAATGTTTTCCTCCATAGAATTCCCAAAATAATATTATAAAATTTGGAGACAACATTTCCATTTTAGTGATTTTAAGTATGCTGAAGATTTTCAATCAACTTACGTTCAATGAATGGAGTTAGATAAATTTAAATTATGAGAAAATTACAACATTATTTCGTTATAACTCCGCATATTTTGAAACAGACATGACTCATTTTATAAGTAAAATGGGAGAGAGATAATACATAAATTGTAGGAAAATCATTGTAATTATTTTCTAACATGTTTTGACTTGGTGTTCATGTAATGTTCAATTTGGCATGCACACGGTCCTGTTAAATATGCCCAAGGGAGAACTTGTCAAACAGGGTTAAAATGTTGAATTATAAAACACATGGTGGTAAGGAGGTAAATTTGCCGGTGTAGATTCCGGCAAACCTTTTGGTAGGGTATCGCGACTAGCCGGAATTCCAGAGGGGAAACATGAGATCAGTTTACCCAGGGTCAGGCCGTCACGGCTGGGGCAATACCCTACTCTTTCTCTTGTTGTATTGACTGGAAGGGGTAGAAAGTACATATGAGTTCCTAATGATCATGGGTATACCGAAGGGTGAAGATTGTGTGCCTATCAACCAGCCTTGCCCCGGCTTACAAAGGGTGCACGGGGCTAGGTTTACAAGATCCTAGTTGGTATCTAAGGCGGTGGACATCAGCTTTCTTGTTCTTTCCTTCTAAAGGGCCCACGTGCCGGGATGATGGCTCAGGGCACGTTTCGACCTTGGGGCCTCGGGCCAGCATGATGGGCCAGCTTTTGGTGGCATGAGGCACCCCTAGGTCACAAAACCATCATGAATGAAGGGTGAATTTTATCAACTGGATATTTTTTTATATATGACCGCAAATCCTATAATCTATATTCGTAGAGGCTAATTGATTTGATGTCAAGAGTTGGCATGCAGAATTTTGCCAACTGCCAAATGTTGGCTAGAGGTTGGTTGCATACCATTTTCGTTGCCAATCAAACAAAAAATTGCCAAATGTTGGCAGCAAACAAATCAGCTAAATATGTGACTCACACTAACATATTTCTATCAACAGGGAACCTTTTATAAATGCGAAAAGACCCACTTCAACATGCAACCTTGCATGGAGAGATCTTTTTCAATATATGATGCTACTTGTGTTCCATAAATATTTTAGAATTATGTAATAAATAATATGGATTTTTACTTTGGGTCTCATAATTAGCCAAAATATTCATGTTCCATATAACCAAATCTCATTGAATTACATTGCAACCAATTCCCGCAGCAACATGCGGGGTACCATTTAATAAATTGTAAAAGATGAGATAATCTCTTTTTCATTGCACCCTAGCCTGTGAAACCCTAGCCGCCAGAGGCAACCAACAAGTGAAACTACTAGGCGCCCTAAACTTTGGCGTCCTCGAGTTTCCTCACCTCCATCGTCTGCTCATGTCGTGATGAGAGAAGGGGAACCCTGGTACCTTGTTATGTGTGTCTTGAGTAGCTTATGTGTCTTGGTTAGGTCTTTGGTTGTCCATGGCTTTGGCTCCAACAGTGGGAATAAGATTCCTTCGGATCTTCCATCAAAGGGGTAGTTGTTCTAGGTATCGATATTTGATTTGGTAGGCGATGTTTGCGCCGTCTCGGGTCCAAAGGGCGAGCAGCTCGTGTTTCTTCGTGTTGGTGTTGAGGCAATGATCCTCTTCTTCCTACTCTTTCCAATAGTGTTGTTGTGGGTATCCATGTGATGTCCTCGGTCGTTTTTTGCGGCTGCGGCGAGGTTGTGGCCTCTTTTGTCCTTCCCGTGGGTGTCTCCGTGATGCGACATATCGCTCTCTCCTCGTCGTAACGAGGTTATTTACATTGCCGTTGCAGAAGTGGCAGAAGTTTTGTTCACGAGATGGTCTGGATCTTTGATTTCTGATCTATACACGACTTTTCTTTAGGGGAATCTATACAAGACTTGTACGATGGCGACTTCTTCTCCGAGGCGTCGGCCCATCCGTACCTTAGCACGAAGACTTCCGCGACCCAAAGATACAATGCTAGGCCCACTACGATTGATTGGTATCTTGATTTTGAGAAGCGGGTTGTAATTTTCTCGTCCTTCTTTTCTTTTCAGTGGAATTTTCTTGTGTTTCTGGTATGCCTTGTATTGATCGAATTATTGTACGGATACAACAAGACATGCGTAGCACATGTGAACAATCTCCCCCGCCAAGAATTAAACAGGAACGCAACACAAGATGAGCGGAATCTGGAAGAAGCTAAAGCGGCAAATTGCACGTTCTTTCTATCTTTTTGTTTTTTGCTCGCGAAAAAAGAAGAAGATACGTACTATCAGTAACTTGACCGAATTTTTGTACATGTGCATGTGCATGTCACACCATATATGCGTGGAGATGCTTCCCCGATAGCCTACTAGTCCGTACTCCACTTAGCATCAACGGAGCAGCAGCAACAAGAAGAAAAATCCGAGATGGTGTTCTTCCAGCATGAACAAATTCTGACGCAGGTAGGCCTACTCGGCTGCTCCTATCTGTAAAGAAAGACAGCGCACGATCGATCGATTCCCTTGAGAACGACTGGGAGCAGAGCAGAGTACCCCGTGACGCGCGTGCGCTCGTCGATCCTCCGGCTTTGCAGAATCGCAGCAGCGAGCAACCATCGATCGATCGAGCAAGCCGCGGCCATGGGGATTCGCGCCAAGAAACTTTCACAAACCACCGCCATTTTCGCACTGTACACGGCACACGTGGCGCGTAAGTTGGTAAGAGTAACTAGCTTTAGCTAGCTAGGCCCTGCGACGGCGGCGGCCTGTGCTTGGCGGTGCTGGTGGGCGCGTCGTCGAGCCAGGCGCGCCGGAAGGCGGCGACGATGGCGCGGTGGTGCTCGGCGGCGTTGAGGGCGAGGTAGCACGCGAGCAGCTCCTCGAGGCCCCGGGGCGACGCGCGGACCTCGTCGTTGGCCGCGATCATCTCCGCCATGCTCGCCAGGAAGTCCTCCTCCGGGTCCGCTGACTCCTTCACCACCACCAGGCTCTCCTGCAGCCACCGCCCCCGCCTCGCTTGTCGCCTCCGCGGCTTGGCGGTCGCCGTCGCCGGGGGCTGCGCGTCCGCCGGCCTCCCCCCCTTCCGCCCGCCGCTCGGCTTCACGTGTATCCGCGGCCGTCGCCGCCGCCGCGCCCTGGCCGTCGGCGACGCGCTGCCGCTGCCCGATGCCCCCTCCTCCTCCCCGTCCACCTTCCTGCCGGCCGGTTTGGTGAGGATGGGCCGCAACTTGAGCTCCGGCATCGCCCCGAGCCCGTCGAACCGGTCGGCCGCGGCGCGCGGCACGGTGACCACGTCGAAGACGATGTCGCTCGGCTGCGGGCTGCGCGGCAACTGCGTGTCCCGGCGCTTGGGCGGAATCGGAATCCCCTTGACAGCTCCACGCTCGCCGCTGGGGACGTAGTAGGACGCCCTGTTCGGGGTGCACGGAGGCGGCACGGGCACCCCCCGCGACGACGCCGACGACGAGGAGGGCGTCGTCACCACCGCCGGAGCACGATCGCCTCTCGGGACCTCGCCGGCGTCGCCTCCTGGCTTGCGCCGCAGCTTGTAGAACCAGGAGCCCGGCGGCGGCATCGTGGTGCCACGAGAGGGCGTCAGGCTTCTTGAAGTCGCACTAGCTAGCTAGCTCTCCACTCTGGCCCTGTGTTGCACTTGCTGTGGAGTACAGTGGCGAGGCTGGGGGAGAATGTGGAGTGAGCTGCCGAGCGTGCACTTTTTATGGCTGGCGCGAAAGCTCGCCGCGGGTGGCGGTCGACAGACACAAAGCCGCGGTGGAAAAGCGCGGGCGGCGTCACATAACGATCTGGCATGCACGTCTATCTGCTCCTGTGGGGAGCCCGTCCGATTAGGATACCCCGAAAACACTTGCACCTCATGCTAAATCTATTTCTTTTCCCTTGCATTGCTCGTTTTGAATTTGCGCTAGCTCGCTGTCTTACATCTGCTGGAAACTGTGTGGCAAACAGGCACCGTCAAGTGCGCAATTATTTTACAGTACCACGGACCGGCGGACCCGGACTAATTGAGCATGGAAGATGGTCCACGAGAGTCAAAACGTTTGATTTGAATTCGACAGACAGACATCAGTCGGTGTGTAGGCCGGGGACTGGTCGAAGACCGGGGAGAGGCCGGCCGGCCGGGCCACGCTGCACGCAGTGATCCTGGGCCATCTCTCCAGCTTTTCTACCGCAAGCCCGCAACGAGTAGTGATTATTGTCTCTACCGGCCATCTTTCCCTGCAACTAATCGCGTTGCACATGAGTTTCACGGCAGGAAGTGAGGGGTGGTTACTGGTTAGGTAGGAGTGCGACCCAAGTTAGTTCTTGATGTTTTCAGCAGCTATGATTCGGTGCCTGCAGGGGACATGAGCGCTTCCAAAAGTCCAGCCTCTGGTCCACCACGCATCAGTGTGCGGCTTCGCTTTGCTTTGCTTTGGTCCTCGTGTGGGGGCAATTAGTTAGCCGCGCTGCGCACGATCTTGTTACAGATCGCATGCCCGATCATGTACAATCCTAGATGCTTCGTGCAGTTGCGCCTGCAGCTTCGCTTAGTTGGAAAATGCGAATTTGAGCGTGCTGTGCAGCGTGGCATGAAGGAAAGGAACCAGTGCGCCTTTCTCTCCAATCTCCCCGCTGTAGTCAGTACGTACCACTGATGAAGATATCCACAAATGTCCTGCACCGATGAAGCTTAAATCTAATTAAATCCGTGGTCGCCACGCGGGAGCATGCAGACGAATCATTCAGTGTATCACTGTATGTGTGTGTGGTATCTATCTACGGTCGCGCTCATGATTTCGCGGCGCGTTCTGCCGCCGATCTCCTCCTCGCGGGATTGATTCATCCTGCCAGTGGTTGCGGGGACACTAGCTACGAGATGGAGCACCCTCGCGCGTCGCGACTAGTAGATCACCAGACGGTCGCGGTACTACAGTCCAGTGATCCACCGGTGCTAGCTTAGCTAGCTAGCTGCTGGTACCAAGTGAAGTTCAGCATGCCAAAACGGCCACTGTAATCGCGGATTTGCGGTGGCCGGGCCAGCAACCACCGGTCTACGTACCTGCGTAGCCCGACTCATGGAGCTAGCTTAGCTAGCTGCTGGTACCAAGCGAAGTCAGTGGAAGTAGAAACGAAACGACACCCTGAAGCCATCATTGCGATGATCACGATCGCAGACGGCCGGTTTGTATGCGCGCGCGCAGGCGGGGGTTTCAGGCATGGCGATCCATCATTGTGGGCCGGCCGGCGTTTTACTTTCAGTCATGCAGCAAGTCTAATCTCATACTCCTATATATAAGTATAACACAGGCTTGATTGCTGACGCAATACGCACAAAGATACATACATGTATCTAGTGGCGTCCGTATCTCTTGTCGATTGCAACGTTTGGATGCCCTTCAAGGGTGGTTGTTAAGGGATTGACACGTAGTACATACATGCACACAAGACAGAACCACTAAGGAATCCTTTGTACTATATTTTGAACGAATCATGCCGATCAAAGAGGCCCTTAATATTAATTTCTCGGGTTCATTTGAACTACCGGTTGTCTGGTGTTCACGGGATCATGCAGGAAAAATTCGCGTCAGGGTTTATAAACTCAGGAGGCAAACTGCAATT
>NC_057797.1:63161832-63188025 GCF_018294505.1 Triticum aestivum
AAAATATATTACCACATCCATAACACATCAATGTATATTGTCACAAAAATTCAAATCAAAATTCAAAAAATAGCTTAGAAAATCAAAATGACAAATTCAACACTGAATATGACATAACAATAGCCGGGCCTTACATTTGGCCCATTATCATATTTATGTCAAATTTGCTATTTTTGTATCTCGAACAAATTTTCAAATTTGGATTTGAAATTTTGTGACAACATACTCCTATACGCCACAGGCTAAATTGCTAACGCAATACATACAAAGATACATGAAACGAGTAGCGGGTGTATCTCTTGTCTATTGCAACATTTGGATGCTCTTCAAGGGTGGTTGTTAGGGGATTGACACGTAGTACATGCATAGAATCGCTAAGGAATCGCGAACCAACCCGTGGTTGGATGGTTAGGAGGACAGTGGTATCCTCAGGCCACCAGGGTTCAAATCTTGGTTCTCGCAAGCAATATTATGCACAAAATTGCACAGATGAAGCATGTTTCATACTATCAAATTTTATGTCTAGCATGCCACTAAACGTCATCTTTTGGTGGATAAGGACCGGTGCTAAGTAGAGAAACTAGCTCCATTTGGTTCAATGATTAATGACAATCACATTTACACATCAGCCCGATATGTTCCAGCGGAAGCTCCATATCTTAGGATCGCATGCCGACATGGTGAGTGCTAATCATCACTTTCACAGGAACTTTATCAGGGAACTCAAAGCCCCTTTTAAGATCAAAATGTTTTCTTTGGTATCGATATAGACGGGTGACTTGATTAATGATAATTTGGCTAAGCACAATTGGAATGTAGTAAAAATAATGATGTTATTGTGATGTGGATGGAACAATATATGTAGCATTTGTTTATCCCTTGCCCCTTTGAGTGTATCTTGTGACAAATTATGTTTGTGGTGTTTAATCTCCAATGTGATTGAGAATTGGTTGTGAGGGGGTAGTAGACAACTTTAGGCTCAAATACAGGGTAGGGGTGTGCCTTTATGTTGGGCAATTTGAAATATCATGATGATACTAAATTTAACCCCCAAAAAAGAGTTTTCAGTGTCTTACAGCTTATTCGTACGTCTACCCACTCAATTTGTAAAGTGGGTGCTCACTTTAGCATGTGGAGGCGCGGGAGTCTCTTACCTGTGCCCACTTGGAGATGGTTGTTCAGGCTATGGCAATAGAAATAGTCGAGCATAAGCGCAACATATAATCTACATTGCTCTGGCTCCGAACTTGGCCTTTTATTTCCTTTTTAAGAACCGATAGTATGAAATAATGATGGCTACATGCACCTTTCCTCAAAGAAAAAATGATGGCTACCTGCACCAATCGATGTAGAACACGGAGTGCGTCCTCCTTCTCATGAAAATGTGGATTTGCATTTATCCCCTCTCACCCCATGACACATGTAAAATAACCCGATAGTTCTTTACGCCAGTGCAACAATTCCCAAACCACACGACTGCTATTTGTGTGGTTTGGTTATTCCACTTTGTACTTGCTAAATGTCCAATTTTTTTTGGAAGTTTCACATTAGAAAATCATCTCTTCTTACCTCATTTAGTTGTGGTTTGACCACTTTGCATCCTATTTCACATTTTTCTACCCAATCTGACCGTTGGTTGGTGGAGCCGCTTGTCAAGCCGATCAAAAAAGGATGCAAAATGACCAAACCACTTCTAAATGGGGACTTAGCAAAAATATGTCATATTTGATTCGGGGCCTCCTTGACTCGTAGGTTTCTAAAAACAAAGTAACAGAAAGAACGTGGGATTGAAATGTTATGTCCATTCAAATTCCAAAGGATTTTGGTTTGTTTGATTGTGTCATGTTGTCATAGAAAGAACAAAAGATTCTATTCAAGAGGCTTGGGTGAATGTTAAGTTCATATAAATTTAGTTTTCCCCTTTTTTTGCTAATTTTTTTGATCTATTCACCAATAGTCAAGGCAGTGCAAAGAACACATGAAGTAAAAGAAACTACATCCCGGTCCTCCCTCTCCGGAGTCGGACAGACCTTGTTGTAGTAGATAGTCTAGAAGTTGTTTGTGCTAAGGTCCCACGGGATCAACACATCAAAACAATAACGACTGCCAATGAAAAGAAGCATACATCAAAAGGACCAACATGTATAATAAATACAAACATACACGAACGAGGAACGAATCCAAGTGGATCCACCAAAGACAAACACTGACCGAATCCCGCGAGATTCATCGAAAACACATCTCCAAACGTCCTTCGACAACGCTAGAGGCGCCGCCGAGACGAGGGCTATGCGGGGACAACCTTACTCCATCTTCAGGGAGCCGCCGGCTTGCCCCCAAACAGAGAATAGTTTGACAAAAAAAAGTATTTTATGGAAGTCAATCCTATACTATTCAAACGAATATTTCCATTTTTCTTTTAGCAAAATTCGTATGAGAATCCATTTTTAAATCAAAATCAAATAGGCCCAGTCTTTGCACCCGCCGTTTACGTGCACATCGCGCGCATGGATGATGGGTGGATCGGGAAAGGACAGGAAGAATGTTTGGCATCCGCGTGTTCCCGACGGGGACCGGTCGGCCCGCGAGGCGTGCGCCCGTCCGCGGCTTTAAAGCTGCCATCCTTTTTGCGCCCGTCGCTGCCGGGACGCAACACGGCGACGCGGCCGGCAACGGCACGGTTGGAGCCGCCGGGACGCAACTCGACCGGAGACGGCGAGATAGGCGCGGCGCGTCGGACGCAGGCACATTCATGCGCGCGCCGGTGCGGCGCGTGGTCGGCCGCCGCGAGATCCACGGGCTGCTGCTGCGTGCATGCACGCAAGCACGCGGGATCCATGGCTTTTCTCGTCGCCGACGGGATTTGACCAGGCAGCGTCGACGTACCCACGCACGCGCGCATGCCCCGATCTGAGCAGGGGCTCTCATTTGTTCAGAACTTCAGATGTTCTATTCTCAAAAAAAAAAAGAACTTCAGTTCGGTTACGTACGTCGGCGGGTTGAAGACGTACGGGACGTGCGTACTTGATGAAGTGCATGGCCCGGTCTCCGGCCCGTTTGGTTTGTCTCTTCGGGATGGCATCGTCGCATGCACCGATGATCTATTATCATCGGTTGTGCCATGATGCCAGGCTGCGGATGCGTTACAGGCTTGCAGTGGTACCGCAGCGCCGGTCGATCGATTTTCAGAGCACAAGAGTGAGGGAACAATCAGTGCCGGCCACCGCTGCTGCCGATGATCGGATGATGTATTTTACGCGATGCACTGTGAGTTCATTGGCGACGTTGCTGGTAAGACGACAAGATTATTGCGCCAGACGCGTGGACCTGCTGCTGGGGTCAAAGCCAACTGTCGACTCCACATTTGAAATGTTCTTTTTTACTGAGTGGAACGTATGGTTTTCATCTCAAATCCTTCTCAAGATCTCCGCATCCCCTGAACTTAACCACATAATTTACATCCTAAATCTAGAAAAAGTAGTTTATTTAGTGAAGCCCTGAGTGGTATCATTGACAACAAAGGTGGTTCCGTGTCACATCGAGCTTCAATGACCAGTTTATTTAGAAGCTTCTACGTGTTTTTTATTCCTCTTCCAGTTTTTTTATGTTTCTTCACCTTTTTTAATACATTTTCTCAACACATGTACATTTTTTCGGGACACATTGTCGTGGAACATTTTCCAACTACATGATGTACAGTTTTTAAATATTACTTCAGTCACAAGTTAGTTGTCCTAGATTTGTCAAGATACAAATGTAGCTAACCCTATAACGTGTCTAGATACATCCATATCTAGACAATTCTGAGACAACTAATTCGGGACGGAGGGAGGACATGTTAAGCATCACTCAAATACAAGTTCAATATTTTGAATGGCCCGAAACATTATCGTTAAACTATGTGAACATTATTTTTACAATGTATAATCATTTTTTTCAGAATTTCATGAACAAATGTTTAGTTATTAACAAACGTATTTTCTAAATTAAGGATTTTTCTTAAAATTTTACGATTTTTTTAACAAAAAACACGCAAACATTTTCTTTTGAAACGTGTGAACATTGTTTATATGTCACGAACATTTTTTTGATGAATAGCACTAACTTTTTATAAAAAGTTTCCCGGTTTTTTTACACTGTGTTACATTTAAAAAATATACGATGAACACTAGTATTTTTTTTAAATATATGTATTTAGAATTTGTTTCAGGTATGAAAAAACTGAAAAAAGAAAAAGAACCAAGTTTTTTTTGAGAATCAGAAAAAGAACCAACTAACCAAAGAAACAAACAAAACAAAGCAAACTGGGCTGGCCCAATATAGCGGTTCCTTGTGAGGCGAGTGGGTCTGGCGCGACGCTGGTTCCAGGCAGGCTGGCCCACCAAGGCCCATGCCAGAAACGTGGTCGTCCGTTCGGGACCAGCGCCGGAGAAGAGAGAGAAAGAGAGAGAGGCATCCCGATCCCCTTTCCCCTTCGTCGTCACCCACACCTCCGGCGGACACCGGGCGCTCCCGCGGTAGACGTCGCACTTCCCGGCAAGCAGGCGCAACCAGGGCGGAGGCGGTGGACGGCTGGGGCTCGTCGGGTTCGATTTTTCGCCGTCGGCAGCGGGAGCGAGCGAGATCTCAGGTGAGTACCAGGCCGCTTCGCCCTCCTGGTGGCCGGCGAGATGGCCTCAGCAGCGTACCTCGAGACGGACGAGAACCTGGAGGCCCTCATCAGCCGCATCGAGCAGAAGTCCCGCAAGATCGAGACCCTCCTCAAGCAGTAAGCCTCCCCCTCCCCCTCCCTTCCCGATTCCTCCACTGTATCCTGATTGAGTATGCCGTGCGCCGCGGGCAGGTCCAAGCCGGTGGAGGCCCTCAAGACGGCGCTCGAGGGGTCGCCCCTCAAGACCCGCGACGAGCGATGCAAGGTTCGGTTTCCTGTGGGCGGTCCTTCCTTGTCTCATTTCTTCCATGGAATGTCTTCAAAATTAATAAACATACTGGTGGTATCTTCATCTTGTCGCAGTCGGCGAACTGGATCGTGGTGCACCGCGCCATGATGGCGATCAGGGACATCGGCGGCATGTTCAACTCACTGGACACCGAGTACTACGACATCCTCATGAAGTGAGACTCCTCCCCTTCCCTTTCCTAATTCCCTTTCTTGCTGCCAACATCCAACTGCTTTAATTGAGTCACAGTATAAATTGCTGTGCGCAGCATTTGAGTGTAGGGCTGCTGTTTGGAATTCGGATGGTGTTGGTCATTAGTTTCTAGTTCAGCCTCCCAAGTATGCGATGACAGCACAGCATTTTGCTGGTTTGGTCTTCCTGGACAGTTTTGCGGCAGCCATTGCCTCACATATTCTTTTCACGACTTCTGTTTTTCCATGTGCCATTGGTGTTCTGCATTCTAGAATGTGTCACTGAAACATAGAGTTTTTCTGTTTCATTACCGTCATTTGAAGTTAGTGTCGACCACTGCCACAAGTATTAGCCCACTTAGTATTTCAAGACAGCTGAACCACACAGACCATTGATAGCTCTTGCAATAAATGAAACTACATTTGTCAGGGTGCACATCCATGATGTTGGTCATTGTGTTTGCAAATGTCTGATGCATGATGGAAATATGTCTGAATCATTGTTTGATGTGTCGTAGAGTTCATTTGGAGTGTATTTGCACAATTCAAATAGAGGTGGAAGACATGGAATGAAACTGATTCTCTGAGTCTTCTCTCTCCTATCTAAAACTGATTTTAGGTAACGAAATTTGGGCAATGCTATTGGAGATGCTTTACAGCACTACTTTATGTCCGACTGTTTTCACCTCGGAGTGCGTGCTGAACCATCATTGTTTGAACATGATACCGGTATATAGTCTTCCGCCCTTTCACTCGAAGGCGTAGGTAGCCATTCCTTATGTCCCTTTTCATTTCTCATGTTTGGTGGAATTTTTAACACCATTCTCCTTAGGTTTGTGTGGTTCAATTACCTTGCAATACAATAATTTCCTCAAAGGCTCCAATTTATTTAAACATCTCTAATATTGTTGCCCATTTATGATTCTGGGGCCGTTCCTTCTCAAATCTCAATCTTTTTGCTCTTTCAAACTTGTAGTGTAAGTCGACTTATAGAAACCATCTAATCTGCATATGTTTTTTGTCTGCAATGTAGGTACCTGTACAGAGGTTTGTCCACTGGCGACCGGCCGACGTGCGACCAGTGCCTCAAAATCCATGAGAAGCTGACGGAGAGAGCTGGCTTAGGATGCATACTGCGGTCACTCGCCGACACTGTAAACACCGTGTGAACCTCCTTCGTCTTCATTAAGTTCCTATGCTGTGAAGATCCCGTCAGGTCGAATTAGTTCTATGGACTTTATAAATGCAGAAGGTGATTGTTGACCTCTTCTCTTTGCTGTTTGGCAGCTTCATGGATACTCTCTCTGTAAACTAATATAAAAGCGTTTAGATCATTAAAATACGAAGGGAGTAGATAAGAGCATTGTTGTATTGTGCCATGCTTAGTGCTAGTTTGCTTAATTGCATCTTGATTACAAGATACGAATTTCGGATCCTTTTTCTGGCCTGTGACTCGATCAGTCCAACTCAAGGCTGATTAAATCAGTGGTCACACTGAGCGAGCGTGCAGACGAATCATTCAGTATATGTGTGCAGTACTACTACTACAGTAGTACTCCCTCCGTTTCTAAATATAAGTCTTTTTAGAGTTTTCAAATGGACTACCACATACGGATGTATATAGATATATTTTAGAGTGTAGATTCACTCGTTTTGCTCCGTATGTAGTCATTTGTTGAAATACCTAGAAAGACAAATATTTAGGAACGAAGGGAGTACCTATGATCGCGTCCATGATTCCGCGGCGCGTTTCATTTATGCGACGAAATTATCTACTGCAGCTGGACGGGCGCGGGAAAGCCATCGCTTGAATTTGGCCCAATTGTTAGAAAAATCATGGTACAACTGAGCACTCCTTATAATCTACCTATGGGAATCGACTCAATCGGGTCACTGTTGAACATCGACAACAAGCTCGACAAAAAATATGTCGAGGAGGCGGCGAGGACCCTACGAGCGTAGGGAAAGCAAGCGGGGGCGAGGCCGCATCGGCTTGGGGGTAGTTTGAGTTCTCGGGGTGACCAGAAACCATGACAGCCATGTCGGGTGGCGCTAAGACATGGCTGGGTAGGGAGACACAGAAGTGAGGGGCATTCTCAAACATGGAAATTAAACAGGAGTTCATGATTATCATGCTTAGCAATGGCATGAGAGCGCATAGACGGAATCCGCAATAGCTGCATTTCAGTTGACTGAATTTTCGCAGTTGGCTCAGTCGATTTTGGTCAAAGGGAGAAATAGTCAGAATGGAGGAAGAAACTCGCCGGAGGGGAGTAAGAAGCTCGTTGGGCAGGCCACCCCGATATCTATCTTAGGGTTTAGGGTGGGGCAATGGTGGGGGGCGATGGTGAGAGGATTCGTCGGAGAAAAAACTTAGTATGGCGGGGGCTAAAAGGATGGCCGGAGCGGTGGGAGACCGGCGGTGGGGGTGGTTCCGGGGCCTTCTCGTCTTGCTCCCCCGCGCCGTCACATTTCTCCACAACTTCCATTAGGTTGCCGCTCTCGTACTTTGCCCACGCCAGCTTTGGGAACCGGGACAGGCTAGGTGTCAGTTGACTGATTTCGTTTTCCGGTCAGTTTCAGTCGATTTGCTCTACTCGTGCGTTCCTAACTTCCTATACTACCTACTCACTTCATCATCCAACTGCCCATTTCAATACACGCATGCATGTATTTCTTTCTTGCCACGTCCGGATGTACGTATCGGAACTTTTTTTTAACGAAAACTGTAGATACCTAATCTTATTCTCATGGTGGCAACTGTACGTACGTAACATAATCTGATTCTCCTGTGTAATATTCAAGCGACAATCATGCCCGTCCCTATTCAATTGAGCCTAAAATAAAAATAAACTTTCTAAAATATAATGAATTAGTGACATTGGGACTGTCCTTTAAGAAGAAAGAACAAAAAATAAAATTTAATGACAAAAATTTGGGCATAATTCACAAAAAATTGCGGCTTTTCTTAATATGCAACAATAAGAATATAATCGTGAAATTTTTGCAAAAGATAAGTTTTACAAAAAAATGAATTAGTCGCATTGGTATTACCCATAAATAAGAAATGATATAAACGATAAAACAAATTTAAAATAATGTTGTTTTCTAAGGAAGAATGAATTAGTGCTATAGCTAGTACCCTTTAAGAATAAACAAAATAAAAAATAAATGATGATTTTTTTTGCACGAAAATTACGCTAAAATTATGTTTTTTTAATAATATGCAAGAATAAGCATATAACAAGGGAATTTTCGCAATAAAATTTTTTCAAGAAGAAATGATTAGTGGCATTGGTATTACCACTTAAGAAGAAGATGTTGAAAAACAACTAATGAAAAAATTTGCATACAATTTGCACAAAAAATGCCCTTTTTATAACATGCAAGACTAAGCATATAATAGTAGAATTTTGTGAAAAAATATTTTCCTATGAAGGAATAAATTGGTATTACACATAATAAAAATCAAAGTAATAAAGTTTTCTAAGAAAGAATGAAACCCTTTAAGAAAAAGTAAAATGAAAAAGAAAAGGCTTTCAAAACTTGCACGTTTTGAAATATGCAAATAATAAGCATATAATAATGCATTTACCTATTCTACTATAACTTACACATAGTGTAACTAAAATAATGTATTTCCTTTAAGAAGAAGATTAAAAATAACTTACACACAACTTTGCACCGAAATTGCACGTTATCGTAATATGTAAAAATAATCATATAATCATGAAAATTTGGCACATATTATATAGTATTTGTTTGTATATAATTACACTCAGCCAAAAACCCACAAAAAATAAAAAATAAACAATAAAGGAAAGAAAAAAAGGGAAAAAGAGAAATGCATAAAAACAAAAGACAGAAATAAAAAATTAAGAAAAAAATACCCATAAAAGAAATAATCAAATTTCCTAAGGAAGAATGAATGATCGGAATTGGTATTACCATTTAAGAACAAAAAATAGGAAAAATAATCTAAAACAAACAATGACAAAATCCGCACGAAATATACATAAAAATTGTGCTTCTTTACAATATGCAAGAATAATCATATAAAAGTGGAACTTTTGCAAAACCAAAATCTGAGAACAAATGAATTCTGGCATTGGTATTAACCTTAAAGTAGAATGAAAATGAAGTAAAGACTAAAACAATATCCAAATAATGATCCTTTTTAAAAAGAATGAATTTGTGACGTTGGTATCTTCGTTAAGAAGAAAGAAATTATAACAAAAACTTACACACAACTTTACACCGAAATTGCATTTTATCGTAATATGCAAAAATAATCGTATAATCATGAAATTCTAGCACATATTATATATTATTTGTGTGTATATAATTACGCCCAGTCAAAAAACCACAAAAACAAAATTATAACCAATAAAGGAAAGAAAAAGGAGAAAGAAAATATGCTACCCTGAATTAAATGGGCGCAACCAAGACAAAGAAATTGGCCCGATACCGAATTTACTAAGCAAAACAACGCGTCAATCGATTCCTTGCAGCCCAGACCAACAACCGACTTAAACAGAAAAAATGAAAACAACACATATCTCAAAGCATGATCCAACGAACAGAAAATTGATTGACCACAAAATAAAAAGTCAGCTGACTGAAATGTAGCTAAAGTGTTGGGAACCACTGCTGGCTCTCTGGCGCGGCCTCATCGAAGTTTCTCCTCCGGCCGAGGATCTCGAAGAGGAGGATGCCAAAGCTGTAGACATCGCACTTCTCGGTGGCGCCGGCCTGCATCCACATCTCCGGCGCGGCATACCCGGGCGCGTCGCGCATCCCGGAGACAGTCTTGTGCGTGTCGGCCCGGTTCAGCAGCTGCGCGAGGCCGAAGTTGGCCACCTTGGGCGTGAGGCCACCGTTGAGGAGGACGTTGCCGGGCTTGATGTCGCAATGCACGATCTTCTGCGGGCACTCCTCATGGAGGCACCAGAGCCCGCTGGCGACGGCAACGGCGATGGCGCGCGCCGTCTCGAAGCCGACATCGCGGCTCTGGTCGAAGAGGTAGGAGTCGAGCGCGCCGTGCTCCGTGAACTCGTACACCAGCGCGCGCACGTCGGCGTCGTAGCAGAAACCGAAGAGCTTGACGAGGTTGATGTGGTCTGTCCGCGCGATGGTGCCCACCTTCGCCATGAACTGCTCCTGAGAGGTCCTGTCGTCTTGGCCGGGGTGGAGGCGTTTCACGGCAACCGTGAGGCCGTTGGGCAGCATGCCCTTTTAGTGGCGGAGCTTGCCGAAGATCACTGGGGGGAAAACAAAAATCTTCAGTGGTTGGGGGGGAAAATGCTAAAAAAGTCTAATCTAAGCCTCCCTAAATATTTTTTCTTTAGAAATTGATCAAAGGCTGGGGGGGCATCTGTCGTTGTCGAGGCGATCGAGTAGGGCGAGAGAGAGATCGATGAGAGGAAGAAGAAGACAGTGTGTTTTTGCGCCGGGCGAACTCCCCAGCTTTTCCGTGTTCTCTTTCTCTTGGTTATTCTGTTACAAGATCTACCTAGCTAACTAACCCGGCCAGCCCGCTGCGATCCGGAGATACCGCGCCATCCCACGACTTCCAGCTCGCACGCGTGCCACGCTGACCGGGAGGAGCAAAACAGAAAGAACAGGACGGGGGCGATCGTGTGTAGACTCGGCCCCCTCTCTACTTCTATGTGCATGCTGCATGTGTACATCACATCAACAGCGATGCATTGCTTATTCTAAGCAAAAACAAACTAGAACTAGCACACACTCACGTGTGGTGGAGCTTATCCTAACAATTCTCCTCCTTAAGCTCCATTCGCCTTGCTGATCTCCCTGACGCCCAGCCTCTGTCGCATTTCAACATGTCCCACACGACCCAAAGCCTTTGTCAGTATGTCAGCAAGTTGATCATTAGTACCAACATGATCAAGCTCCAACTGTTTCTCTTCCACACACTCCTGTATGAAGTGATACTTCACGTCTATGTGTTTGCTTCTGTCATGGTGGATAGGATTCTTTGCCAGTGCAATTGCTGATTTGTTGTCAACCAAAAGTTGGAACTTGATTGGCGCTTCGCCCTTCATCTAAGAAAGCAGGCGGCTCAGCCAAAGGCCTTGACAAGTTGCTGCCCCAACTGCCACATATTCCGCCTCACACGAGCTCATAGCAACTACCTTTTGTTTCTGCGAGGTCCATGAGATAGGATTGCCGCCGAAGAAGAACACCTGACCAGAAGTGCTTCTTCTGTCCCCAAGGTCACCGGCGTGGTCACTGTCACTGTAACCGACCAGTCCACCAGCTCCTCCTCGTGCGTAGCTGCAGCCGTAGCTGAGTGTGCCCTGAACATATCGCAGGATTTGTTTTACAGCCATCCAGTGTGTCATTGTCGGTCTCTCCATGAACCTGCTCACCAAGCCCACTCAATAAGTGATGTCAGGCCTCGTGTGAGTTAAGTACCTCAGGCTTCCAATGACACTGCGGTAGAGAGAGGGATCAAACGGCTTGGCTTCATCTTCTTTTTTCAGCTTGAGTCTGCATTCCATTGGAGTGTGACAGCTGTTGCAGCCAGTCATTCCGGCCAGCTCGAGAATCTTCTCCGCATAGCTGCGTTGACTCAACGTGATCGAACCCTCAGACTGAGCCAGCTCTATCCCCAAGTAGTAGCTTAGGAGACCAAGATCGCTCATCTTAAAGAGCTGCTGCATCTGACTCTTGAACTGGATGATGTGATCTCTGTCAGTGCCTGTGATTATCAAGTCATCGACATACACTCCCACAAGTAGGTATGAGTGTGCATCCCCCTTCCGGTAGACAGCATGCTCCAGAGGGCTTCGAGTGAACCCAAGTGTGCTTAGTGTCGCGTCAAGCTTTGCATACCACGCCCTTGGGGCTTGGCGCAGACCATAGAGTGCCTTATTCAGCTTCAACACTTGGTTCTCCTTCCCAGCAATGACATAGCTTGGCGGTTGTCCAACATACACCTCCTCGGAGAGATCACCATTCAGGAAGGCTGATTTCACATCCATATGGTGCACCTCCTAGCCTAAATGCGCGGCCAGAGCCAGGAAGATCCGGACTGTCTCCATCCTTGCAACAGGAGCGAAAACCTCTTCAAAGTCGATTCCTTCTCTCTGTGCATAACCCTTTGCAACTAAGCGTGCCTTGTGTTTGATCACCTTGCCATCTGGATCACGCTTCACCTTGTAGACCCAGTTGAGCCCAATCGCCTTGTGCCCGCGTGGAAGAGCTGCGAGCTCCCAAGTGTTGCTCTCAGCAATGGAATCCATCTCCGCGTCCATGGCAGCTTTCCAGGCAGCGTCAGACATGGCGTCGACGATGCTCGCTGGCTCCTCGGCACTGAGAAGACAGAGCAACATCGCCTCACGCACTGCCTCTCCCTCCGTCTCATCGAGGACGCAGGAGATCCGCCGATACGGAATGTTTCCGGTGTCCACATCGCGACGGTTCTCATCGTGACTCGGTGGCGTGGCCCAGCGAATCTCCCGCCCCGCAAACTGCGTCTTCGTCCCGCCTTGAGGTGAGCTGAGCGCGCTTGACTCGGGTGAGGAGCCACTCTCGCGCGTCTCTGATGTGAGCCACGAGGACGATGCCACTGACGATGCTTGCGCCGGGGTCTTGGGGCTGGCAGGTGGTGAGGGCATTGAGGATGCCGCGCCACTGTCCAGCTCGTGCACTCCTTTCCCCATGGTGTAAACCACGCTAAAAGTTGCTGGAGCGGTCACGCTCGCGCCCGTGCTCTGAGCGCTATATGTCCACGGCCCGCTTTCCTCAAAGACCACATCCCGCGTGATATGAACCTTCTTCGTCGCAGGGTTGTACACTCTGTAGGCCTTGGATCCCTCCTCGTAGCCAACAAAGACCATCGGCGTCGAACGATCGCTCAACTTGTTGATCCCCGGCCCGACTCTCTTGACATGAACCGTGCACCCAAACGTACGCAAATGATGCACGCTGGGTTTACGGCCGTTCCACGCCTCATATGGGGTGACACCATCCAGGCTGCGTGTGAGGGCGCGGTTCAGAATGTAGACGGCTGTCTTGACTGCTTCTGCCCAGAAGAACGACGGCATGCTCATGCTCTTCAACATGCACCTAGCCATCTCCACCACTGTTTGATTTCGCCGTTCCACTACCCCGTTTTGCTGAGGTGAGTAAGGGGCCGTGGTGTAATGCTTGACTCCGATCTCCTCATAGTACGCCTTGAATTCACCGGAGTTGAACTCCTCCCCCGCGATCTGAGCGGAAGGCGCGTAACTTGCACCGGCCGTCTGCTTCTGCCAAAGCCTTGACCCTTTTGAAGCGTTGGAATGCCTCGTACTTCAGGAGCTCTACCCACATGTAGCGACTGAAATCATCAACTATCAGCAGAAAATACCGGTTACCTGCGGGTGTGGTTGGCTCGATCGGCCCGCAAAGGTCCGTGTGCACAAGCTCTAGTGCGCGCTCTGCGCGGTATGCAGTTGCCTGAGGAAATGGGGCTCGGTGCTGCTTCCCGAGTGCACATCCATCACAGTATTCCTCCACACGATCAATGACGGGCATGCCACGCGCCATCTGCTTCGTAGACATGGTGCGGAGTGCTCGAAAGTGCAGGTGTCCCATGCGTGCGTGCCACCTCCAGGTTGCATCATCTCCTTGAGCCATCAGACAGGCAGGAGCGTCAATGATGAGGCGCTCTGTGTAGAGCCGGCTGCCGGACCGTCTGACCCGTGCGAGGACTTGCCGCGCCGGATCACGTATTGACATGACGCCGCTCTCAATGGTGATAGAGCAGCCGCCCTCGTCCAGTTGTCCCACGGAGATGATGTTGCTTCGCATGCTCGGGATGAAGAAGACGCCCGCGAGTGCTTGTTGGTTCCCACTTTGGCAGCGAAACACGACAGAGCCGCGCCCTTGAATGGCAACATGCGAACCATCGCCGAACTTGACAGTGTCGTGCACGCTCTCGTCGAGCATGGCGAACACGGTTCTGTCCCCTGTCATGTGACTTGAAGCGCCAGTGTCAAAGTACCAGAGGCCCTCGAGCGAGGGGACAGGGATTACCTTCTCTTCATTGAGAAAGACAGCTTGTGGCGCCACAATCTCCGCCGTGGTGACGGTGGTGACCACGGCCATGAGCAGGCCCTGATCATGATCCTCGCCCGCCTGGGCCAGGTGCGCCTGCTTGTTCCTTCCCTTCTGCTCTTGCTCCCGAAGCCACGTGCGGCACTCCTTCTTCCAATGACCTGGGATCCCGTAGTGATGACATTTGCCCTTTTTCTTCTTGCCGTCGGAGGCACTCGTGCCCGCGCCCGACGCGCCCTTGCCGCCGCCAGGCGGCTTACCTTTTGCAGGTGACTTGTTCTTCCCGTTGTTGCCGCCGCCGCCGGATGACGAACCGCCACCAGCGCCCAGCTTCTCTCGGGCCAACCAGTCCTCGTGTGTGAGCAGAAGGCGACCGGAGGATTGCATGCTGTCGTCGAGCTCGTAGTTGTCCTCACAGGCAGAGAAGCGACCGACGAGCTCCTCAATCGACAGCGTTTTCAGATCGATCAAGAACTCGATCGCCATGGCCATCGGACGGTACCTTCGCGGCACCACTCGGAGGAATTTTTGCACCGCCTTGTGCTTGGTGACGGAGTCACCGTACAACTCCAGGTCGGCGACGAGGGCGGAGAGCCGCAGCCCGAAGTCCTTGATGGATTCCCCGTCCTTGAAGCGGAGATCCTCGAACTCCCGCCGACGCACTTGCGCCTTGGCCTCGCGTGCACGCTCGCTGCCCATCCGCATGGTTTTGATTGTCTCCCACGCGATCTTCGCCGTGTCTTTGGCGGCCAGCACGCGCAGCATCTCCGGCGGAACGCCGGTGAGTATAATGCTCAGCGCGCACCGGTCATCATTTTCGTCGGCGTCGTTGTTGGTCACCGCGGACCAGACGCGGGCAACCTGCAGCTTGACTTGCATCACCAATGCCCACTCCTGATAATTCATGCGCGTGAGCATCATGGAAGCCCCTGACTCCTCTCGCACGACGCGCTCCACCACCCGATATTCACCGCTGCCGTCGCCGGTGAGGCGAGTGAGCGGCGCCTTGGATGAAGGCACCCTCGGCGACGACTTGCCGCCGCCCTTGTTCTTCCCGTATGACTCGTCACCAGACATCACCACGGTGGATCAAACACCACCACCGCACCAAGGATCAAACACCCGTAGCTCTGATACCAATTGTCGTTGTCGAGGCGATCGAGTAGGGCGAGAGAGAGATCGATGAGAGGAAGAAGAAGACAGTGTGTTTTTGCGCCGGGCGGACTCCCTAGCTTTTCCATGTTCTCTTTCTCTTGGTTATTATGTTACAAGATCTACCTAGCTAACTAACCCGGCCAGCCCGCTGCGATCCGGAGATGCCGCGCCATCCCACGACTTCCAGCTCGCACGCGTGCCACGCTGACCGGGAGGAGCAAAACAAAAAGAACAGGACGGGGGTGATCGTGTGTAGACTCGGCCCCCTCTCTACTTCTACGTGCATGCTGCATGTGTACATCACATCAACAGCGATGCATTGCTTATTCTAAGCAAAAACAAACTAGAACTAGCACACACTCACGTGTGGTGGAGCTTATCCTAACAGCATCGGCCCCCTAGCCCCAGCATAGCTCCGCCATTGTGCCCTTATAGACGGCGCTGAGCCAGGCGGAGTAGCTGTTGGTGAAGCTCGAGAGCTGCTGCGGGGTGAACTGGATGGGCTTCTCCCCCGCGATCTCCTTGAGGAACCTCTCCACGGTGGCGTCCCATATCTAGGAGTCCGGCACCACCGCGTAGAGCACCATGCTCCCAGGCGCAGCCACCGCAGCTGGCATAGTTGTCGTGTTGATGTTGATGGCGGGGAGGCCGCTCTTCCTGACACACATGTACATGAAGCAGGCTATGGCGACGGTTCCCAAGATGCTCAGCACCGCGATAACTGCATCAATGGCACGCAATTAAAATTCGGAGTTAAACATAGATCATGTCGAACTCTTATTCTTGATTGTGGCGTCAGATTTGTTGGGAGCGCACTGCCGAAGATGGCGAGGAAGGAGTTGAAGGTGCTGGAGGCTTCTTTGCCAAAATCATCGTGAAGTGGTGGTGGTGAGAAAGTAGACATGTCCATGAATTGGTTTGGTCGTTTGGAGGCAACATATGATTAAGCAAATGATGATTGTGAAGTTTTACACGGACGGGGACACAAATATGAGATCACGATCGACCTAGAAGCAAGCGGTCACTGTTCTTTTTCAAGTGGAGTGAATATCAAAAAACTACCACATTACAGGCTATCGTTCCGAAAACTTACCGTTTTTTTAATTTTTCAAAAAACTACCACAAAAGTGGTGGGCTGTTCCAAAAAACCCAAGTGGCCGAACAGTTACATTTTAAGCGGGGTTATGACATGTGGGGCCCGCCCATCAGGGTTTTGTCGGCCACAGGGTTGACGGCGCGCGGGTGATGGCCGTTAGGGCGCATGAGCTGTCCTGACCAGGTCAAGACGGACGAGCCATTCCTATGTTCCCCCCTCAATGTCTCACTCTCTCTCCCTCGCGCTTCCCTCTTCGACCTAGCCGATGGCGTCGGTAGCGGCGAAACCAGTCGATGGCGGCCATTCAGCCGGTGAAGGTGGACGGGGGGATGGAGGTGGAGAGTACTGAGAGGTTGACAACTGGCTGGGGAGCGGTAGCTTCGCAACCCAGTCGGCGGCGCCGCTGCCGCCACAACAGACACCACAGGCTGCACCTCTGACATAGGCTCCTACACCACAGGCTGCACCGCCATCGCCTGAGGATTGCTAGTTCTCTCTTGAGTATAGAGCAACGAGGTCTCTTGCTGGCGCTGTGCAGGTAGATCCGGCCAACTACCAGCACTGGGCCTCTGCATTTGGAGGGGTGGAGTAAGTTTGTTTTTCTTCTCTTGATGAGCTCCTTCAATAGTTTCTACATTTCTGCTTGTTCAGTTCAAAAAATAGAGCATAATTTAGTTAGTTTTTTGACCAAACCCTAGGTTGATGCTGCTGTGATTCATCTTAGAACATGAACATGCACTGAATCAAAGTTGAGGAAACACTCTGTGGCATGTGTTGGATGCACCAGTATCATTTTGCATTGAAGGATTAGTTAGATTGAGTAGAAACGCATGGTGGATTCAGAGAAGCATTTGTTGGATTCAGATTCCTTACTGTACTTTACACTTAGTGTGCGCTGAATTTTGTAGCAAAAAACACTTAGTTAGGCTTTTCAAATAACATATTATGTAATGCAGGCTGGATGATGAAATTTGGGAGGTGAGGCTGCATTTCCAGGGCAGAGATAACATGAAAAGGAGGTTTTCTGTTTCAGACATCACTTTTCTGAACTTGATAGCACTTACTGAAACTGAAGGCTATGCGTGAGATGGCTACATGTATTGGGTAAAAGAATAAGGGATTGGAGAGGAAGGTTTATTGCTTCTGGACAGTCAAGATGCAGTTGAAGAAATGATAGACCACTTTGATTTCACAGTGCTAAATATCATTGTGGCCAAGGCAAATGAAGATATAGATGTTGAATGTAACATGGCTCACAATGTTTGTGAAGAACAAATTCCAATAGGCAGTCCAGTGGGGGGGGGGTCCTGGTTTTGTGTTAAGTCTGTCACAAGATGGAGTGGTCCACCTTCTTGAGGTTAATTTGAACACACAACAGAGCTGTTACTTGAACATTTCAGAAGCCCATGGTGGAGATGATGGACAGGCTGGTGGTGAAGAGGATGATGATATTGACAAATCATCCTCAGACTTTGAGATTGATATGGGTGACTATAGAGGGATAAAGACGCCTTACAAGGCTTGGAAGAGAGGTGAAGAAAATATTGGAAATGAAGAAGAAATAGATGCTATAGAAGACATACCACAGTTTGATGATGACAATGATGTTTCAGAGTTTTGGCAGGAGGAGAAAGAGGCTGACAGTGGAGAGGAGAGAGTTGTGGCAAAAGGCAGACCTGAGAAACTGAAGCCCATGAGAAGAGCAGCATCAAATCCAGGTCCTACTTCCAGAGCTCACAGTCAGCCAGAGATCCCCAAGTTTCAAGATTTTGTACCTGAAGCTGATGAATTCCCTGGTGATGTGGGCATTTCTGACTTAGATGGAGAGGTTCCAAGACTACCTTCTGGAAGGAAGAGAAGATTGAAGAAGAAGAAAGAGAGGAAATGGTATGACCCAAAGCTACCTGATGCACATGAGCATATGTGCAAGGACCTTTGCTTCACCAATGTGTATGAGTTTAGAAAGGCTTTGAGAAATTTTCATGTTAGGACTTTGAGAAAATTTTAGTACCATAGGAATGAACCATCAAGGGTTATTGTTTGGTTCTGAGAGAGGAAGAATGGATGTGAATTCTTCATGACTGCATCCAAAGTATCCCATGAAGATACATTCACAATCAAGAAGTGTCACATGGATCATAGTTGTGGAGCTTGGTGGAGAGAGTACAAAGGTTACTACAAAATGAGTTACAGAAGCTGTGGAGGACATAGTTAGATCAAATGTAAAGGCTGATGCAGAGATAGTTCTCAAACATACTAAAAAGAAGTTTGGGGTGCATGTACCTAGGAGTTTGGCATATAGGGCAAGACTGATGGTTGTTGATGTTGTGCAAGGTGATCATAGAAAGCAATATCTGAGGTTGAGGGACTACCTACAATGTGTGCTTGACACAGACCCTAGAAGCAAGTGCATAGTGACAACTTTTGAGGATCCTTTGAACCCAGCCCCCACACCAAGGTTCAAGTACATGTTCTACTACCTCCAGGCATTAAAAGATGGATTCCTTGCTGGTTGTAGGCCTTTCATAGGTAAATATCAGTCATGTAATCCGGTTTGAAATGTAAGTAAGTTATGCAATTTGTCCCTAAGTATCTCTGTTTATGTAGGACTTGATGATTGCTTCATCAAGTTATCCACAGTCCAGCAGATATTGGCAGCAAATGGGAGAGACAGGAACAACAATGTGTTCCCAATTGCTTTTGGGGTGGTTGACAAAGAGGATGGGCCTAGCTGGACCTGGTTTCTAAACCAACTTAGAGTCTGCATTAGCACAACAACCAGTTTGGGAACTACACCACCATGTCTGACAGGCAGAAGGTATTTTCTCTGACTCTGTATTATTCTTATGCACATAGCCATGCTGCTATAGTTATCTTATTACTAGCTTATGTAATCAAACAACAGGCCCTTCTTAAAGTAATTAATGAAGTATTTCCTCAATCCCCATAAAGATATTGCCTTAGGCACATATATGCCAACTTCCAGTCAGTTGGCTTTAGAGTAGAAGAACCACTACATGAATCAGCTACTTTGCCATCTGCCACGGCAGACAGCAAAGGCATGGATGGCTGACGGCAAAGGTCTTTGCCGTCTGCCGCGGACGGCAAAAGGGGATGGCAAAGTAAGGTTCAGCAAAGAGCTACTTTGTCGTCTGCTTCGGGCGGCTGACGGCAAAGGGGCCTTTGCCATCAGCAGCGGACGGCAAAGAGTGCAGACGGCAATAAATGCGCTGTTACTCCGTTAGGTGGTTAACGGCAGGCCTTTGCCGTCCGCCGCTGACGGCAAACTTCGGAAGGCCTTTGCCGTCTGCCGAATGATGTCAGCCGACGTCACTACACGGCAGGCCTTTGCCGTCCGCCATTGTAGGCAAAGTTTTTACTCTTTGCCGTCCGCCGCCGACGGCAAAGCCTTTGCCGTCAGCCACTGTAGGCAAACTGACCAAATTGGTCAGCCTCCCAGGAAGCACAGTTGCTTGCCACGTGGCCTCTTTGCCGTCGGCTGCTGATGGCAAAGAGCCCTTTGCCGTCGGTGGCAGACGGCAAAGAGCCTGCATATTGTCTCTTTTTTTCTGTTTTTTTAATCCAACAATTTTCACAGCAAATATATATGACATATATAGATATATTGAACAACAAACATATCACATATCCAGCACATAATTCCATATACATATTACATAGCAAAGTTTCATCAACATAGCAAGTTCCATCCATACACATTGTTCCATATACATATTACATAGCAAAGTTTCATCAACATAGCAAGTTCTATCATAGCAAGCTAGATACAATGCAAAGTTTTAGCAAAGAAAAAGCAAGCACTCCATCATAGCAAGCTAGCTTCCATGAGGTGAGTGAAATCTGCAAAATGGTAAATAAGAAAGTTAGAAATAGGTGAATAGAACAAGAAGAAGACTAGAACAAGAAGTATATGTCATTTATGAGCTAAGTTAGGTGAAATGGATCATATATGAGCTAACTAAGTTGAAATGGGTTGTTTATGAGCTAACTTAGTTGAAATGGATCATTTATGAGCTAACTTAGTTGAAATGGGTCGTTTATGAGCTAACTAAGGTGAAGGGCATCGTTTTTGAGCTAACTAAGGTGAAATGGATCGTTTTTGGGCTAACTAAGGTGAAATGGATCGTTTTTGAGCTAACTAAGGTGAAATGGATCGTTTTTGAGCTAACTAAGGTGAAATGGATCGTTTTTGAGCTAACTTAGGTGAAATGGATCATTTATGAGCTAACTTAGGTGAAATGGATCATTTATGAGCTAACTTAGTTGAAATGGGTCGTTTATGAGCTAACTAAGGTGAAATGGATCGTTTTTGAGCTAACTAAGGTAAAATGGATCGTTTTTAGCTAACTTAGGTGAAATGGATCATTTATGAGCTAACTTAGTTGAAATGGGTCGTTTATGAGCTAACTAAGGTGAAATGCCATGTTTTTGAGCTAACTAAGGTGAAATGGATCATTTTTGAGCTAACTTAGGTGAAATGGATCATTTAAGAGCTAATTTAGGTGAAATGGATCGTTTTTAGCTAACTTAGGTGAAATGGATCGTTTAGGAGCTACTCTAGGTAAATTGGGTCATTTTAGAGCTAACTTGGATAAACTGGATCATTTATAAGCTAACCTAGGTAAGATGGGTCATTTTGGAGCTAACCTAGGTGAAATGGGTCATTTTAGAGCTAACGTAGGTAAAATGGATCATTTAGGAGCTAATCTACGTAAAATGGGTCATTTTAGAGCTAACTTGGATAAATTGGATCACTTATAAGCTAACTAAGGTAAAATGAGTCATTTTAGAGCTAACTTAGGTAAAATGGATCGTTTATGAGCTAACTAAGTTAATTATGCAATTTTTGACATAAGTAAGCTAAGTACATATCGTTTTAGAGCTAACTTAGGTATAATGGATGGTTTATGAGGTCAGTAAGCTTATTAAGTCATTTTGGAGGAAAAGAAGCTAACTCTAGGTCATTATGGTAAGCATATTGGAGGAAATAAAGCTAAGTCCGGGTCTTTATGCATTTGTTAAGCAAAACACTAGAGAAACTTACCGTGATCACGGAGGTGTAGGAGCGGGCTGGCTCGCGCCGGTAGCTGGAGAAGGATCTTGCGATGCGTTTCTGGAGTTAAGCTGCACCAAAGATCATTTCCAATGTCTCGTTAGCATTATGACACTCAAATGTTAAGACTAGCAAGTAATGTCCATTCAAATTAAACTCACCGTGCTCCCAGGAGCAATCACTGGCATCGGCGGAGCGGTCTGACCGGACTTCTCGCACACAGACTGCACATTTGGTTTTCACAACAGAGTCATACTAGTTAGTAATGAGACTCAAATGTTAAGACTAGCAAGTAATCTGCAGAAGAAACTTACCACAAGGAGCTCGTACATGGCCCTTGCCTGCATGTCATTCCGTGCCCTCTCCTCCTCCAACATCTTTGTCGTCCTCTCCTCCAACTCCCGCTGCCTCTCCGCCGCCTCCGCTAGAAGTTTCTCCGTTCTATCTCTCTCACTCTGTATAGCAGCCTGCAACACCACTCACATGACCATTTGTAATCATTGATGGAAGCGCACACAATGTAATGGAGAAAGATAGCTGAGTACGTATAACTAACCTTGAAGGCGAGTTGGACTGGCCGTTCACAAGGCCTTATCTCAGGAGCGGAGCTCGACTGGCACGCCTTGATCTCCGGGAGAGTGCTAGGACAATGGATAAGTCCATCTCCCATGGCTATGGAGCCATGGGACCTCCCGCCACCATATATCATCAGCAGCTCTATATCAATGGGACCCTGGCTCGGGTTAAAGTCCTCCCCTTTCCTCGCCTTCCCCTGATCTCTATATTGCACGAGCTTGTCATGGGCGGAGATGTTGGTGAAGTTCTTTGGATCATCGAGGTCAGACGCAGAGAATGCCTTGACTTTCTTGTAAGGGCCAGTGTGGGCCATGGCATACAGGTCGTACACCTCTGGCACCTTATCCGCCTTATTGTAGCGTGCCTAAAAGAGAGAAACAAAGTAAATTAGTAATTAAAGGGCTAAAGCTAGCATGATGAATGAATTGCATGAATCATGAAGCAAACCACATACCCAGTTCCGCCCGTACTGAAATAAGTTGGAGCTGCCTTGGTGGTGTGGCACACCTTCCATTTGGGCACGTTTGTCCTTGGCCTCTTTGTGGGTGGCCAACCATTCTTTTGAGCACCACGCATTGACCAACACCTCCCAACAATCCATCTGATCCGCACACCATCTCGGAGGGGCCTAAGTTAGCAAATAGAAACTTGAGCGCTACGACTATGAATTACTAAATGAAGGAAGTAAGTACAAGCCCTTAAGAATTACCTTCATGTACTTATCCTTACTCAAGAACTTATCGCGACACTCCTGCTTGGGCTTCTTGATACCACGCCCGGCGTAGTAGTCTCGAACAGCCTGCACCAAAACCTCATGCCGTAAGTTCTGAAGTAGGCGCTTGCACTCCTTGTGGATAACATCTGCCGCCTCCTCCTCGTATCCCTCCTCACACCTGTAGAATGTCTGCAATCAAATGAGACAATATTGATTAGTACAATTAATAACTAGCTAGTTGAAGATTTTTAATTGTGTAAAGGAGCAATTACCCAGAACTTTCTGATCACCACGTCTGCCCTCGTCTTGCACAAGACACCATCGATAATCTCACCCGGCGGGGCCGGGGCAGCCAAGTAGTGCTCCCAAGTCAATCCAACCTCTGGAAGCCGACCCTCACCAGGCAACATGACAAACCCCGGGAAGTTTTGCCGAATCAGAACTCCAAGGACGGAGTTGTGCTGGCGGACACTTTCATGGTGGTCCCAACCCCTGCAGCATGACAAGGCCAACACATCAGTTATTTGAAGAAACGTGAATGCAGAAGGTACAAAAAGATTAAATGCACTTACCTCTCCCCATCAGGGAAAATCAACCACCTCTGCTCGCGGGTCGCCGGCACGGACAGGAGCCGTGTAGCACCACGCTGGTAGACGTTGCCCCCCTCCTCCCCCTCCTCATCAGTCGGCTCCCCGCCATCATCAGCATGGCCACTCGGCTCCCCGCCATCATCAGCATGGCCACTCGGCTCCTCAGGCTGACCCGACCAGTTACCCCATCCAGACGTGTGCTCCTCCGGGGTCTCGTGGGCCGAAGGCCTGTCGACCCGAGGCTTGTGGGTCGAAGTCCCATCGACCCGAGGCTCGTGGGGTGAAGACCCGTGGACCAGAGGCTCATGGACCGGAGTCCGTGCAGCCTCCTCCTCAGACGAGTTCACCCTAGCAGTCACGTGCTCGGGTGAAACAGCTGGGGGCAGCGGCGAGGAAGGCGCCGTAAGAGTCACCCTACCTCCTCTCCCGCGACCACGTGCTCCACCTCCTCTCTTCTTCTTACCTCGTCCCCTGCTGGGCACCGCGGTCGATGAAGAAGGGCCCGGCGGTGTCGCCATACTGTCCAGCAACGCTCGGCGGAGAGGTGCGTGTGGAATGGAAGACCTCGCACCATGCGCCGACGAAGAAGGGGCCTCGGCGCGCTCTCGACCAGCGCCCACCATCTTTCAACTCCTGCCATGACAAAGAATAAACGAAATTAGTACAACATAAAAAAAGTACTAACATGAATAATAATATGTATATCACTTAAGTGTATCATCATCAAGTACAACATAAAAAAATTGAATACCTGACACTACTAATAATCTCGATCAGTATCATCAATAAATGCATAATCATCATCATCACTATAATCAATGATGGGCTCATAGGGTTCATTGGCATCAACATGTGCAAGGCCACCTTGACGTAATCGGTCAAGCATTGACAGGTCATCCGCAACAGTAACCTCTTCTTGTTCCGGCTCTTCTTGTTCCTCCTCTGGGGTGATGTCGAATTCATTGTCGTTGTCTACTTCAATGTTTTGGGGTGAAGTATAGCGGTTCTTGAAACACTTTTTGGAAAGACGTGTCTCTTGGAAGAATTCTCCTTCATATGTGTCTGGGTTAATGTGAGTTTCATAATCCTCTTCCTTTGGGGGAGAAAGTCTAGCACGTGGCGGCACTTCATAAACGACATCCCAACCTTTCAGATTTGGATTAGTTTGGCAGACCCACAGTAGATAGAATACTTAGTTCGCCTGTTGAGCCGTAATATAGACATTAGGAACATCTAAATGGGTGCTTTGGTTGATTTCAACTAGCCCTATATGTTCATGAGTCCTTCTAGTCTCCTTCGGCTGAAACCAATAACATTTGAAGACTACGACATTCGGTGGGTTTTCACCATAGGGCATCTTCAGTGCACGGAGGATTTTGTCCAACTGGTACACGTTTGCAGGCATTACATGGCCTTTGGGTAGAAAACATCCAAATACTATCATAATTGCGTCATAGCATTCTCTGCCCAAGTTGAACTGAGCCTTCAGAGCAATTACTTGTGAGATGGCATCCAACTGACAAAGCTCAGTGTGCTCGTGGAGCGGACGTTTTGAAGACTCCAACATTTCATTGAAGGCCTTTGCAGATTCCTCCATCTCCTCGTCCGGATCCCGAGCATCATCATAGTCTTGCACCATGTTTTTCATCCCGGTACCATGCTCGTCGGTGCGACGATGATCCACCTCAGCTCGGTCACGTTGGGCAGACTCACCATGAAATGTCCACACCGTATAATCGGGCGTAAAACCACTCTTCTGGAGGTGTTTGCCCATTTAAGCCTCTGTCTTCTTTTCCCAATTGCCGCACCGGAAACAGGGGCACCAGGTTTTCTTCTGGCCATTTGCAAATGCAGCTTGCACAAACCCCTTGGTTTTTGTGAACCATTCAGCGCTCCATTTGTTCTGACCAGTGTGACCGGTATACATCCACGCACGGTCACTCATCTTGACTTTCAGAGCTACTGGACACACAACAATTATATATGTAATTCACCATGTATATATTCATCAGTTGATCTACTTTTTCAATTTTATTACGTCCATGCAACCTACACTCTAATAGGTAATGATAGGTCCTAATCCCACCCGTGTATGTGTAGATTGGGTTCATTTTCCCATGCTATGCTCCGGATTCGACGCAAAATTTCGGCAACACCTCCCCGCTATTCTCCTGATACACGTCTCTGCAATAAACAGAGAGGATGTGTACCCGGAGAACAACAGGGGAGGCACTGACGAAATTTATGCGTCGGATCCGGAGTAAAGCATATGGGAAAACGAACCCAATCTACACATACTCAGGCTGTCCATGGATAGCGTTGGACAATTCGAAAGAATCAAGGTTATAAATATGCAAATGCATGCATATTTATAACTATGACGCTTTCGAACGGGAGACACATATTGGTTACGCATACTGATGATTCAAGACACATATATAGCTAGCTATCAAGTTTCATCGGAATAGATCAAATAATTAATGGGGGAGGAGGACATGTCATTTGTGCTCACCCACGAACGAAGGGGCAGAGCTCGTCAAATGCACGGCGAGGTCGTCGAACACCAAACTTCGCAGCGATGAAACAACTGCACATTTAAAACTACCCGATCAACACAATTAGATATGATGTTTTTCATAACAAAATCGAAAAATATATGACCTAACTAATAATTCACAAATATATGACCCCGTCGGCCTCTGAAAGGCCAAAGAACACCTTTTTGGGAGGTGTCGGGGGTCGGGGTGTCGTGTCGGTGTCGGGGTGCCGTGTCGGGGTCGGGGTGCTGTT
>NC_057797.1:63188483-63188991 GCF_018294505.1 Triticum aestivum
TCTTCTTCCTTTTCTTCCTTTTTTCCTTCTTCTTCTTCTTCTTCTTCTTCTTCTTCTTCTTCCTCCTCCTCCTCCTCCTTTCCTTTTTCCTCTTCTTCTTCTCCTCCTCTCCTCTTTTTTCTTCTTCTTCTTCTTCCTCTTCTTCTTTTTTCTTCTCCTCCTCCTCTTCTTCTTCCTTTCCTTTTTCCTCTTCTTCTTCTCCTCCTCTCCTCTTTTTCTCTTCTTCTTCTTTCCTAAAACTAAACTAAACCTAAACCTAAAACTAAAAAAACAGAAAAAAGGAAAAAACTAAATCTAAACCTAAAACTAAACTAAAACTAAACCTATAAACCTAAAACTAACCTAAAACTAAAACTAAAACTAAAACTAAATCTAAACTAAACATAAACCTAAAACTAAAAAAACAGAAAAAAGGAAAAAAAAGGAGGCAGAGCTCACCTAGGGTGGAGGAGGGGGGCGGGGCGGCCTGGGGCGGCGGCGCCGGGCGGCAGTGGCGACGGGGCCGGGC
>NC_057797.1:63189294-63235642 GCF_018294505.1 Triticum aestivum
AGAGAAAGAGAGAGAGAGAGGGGGCGGGGTGGGGCGCGGCCGTTAACGTTAGTGGGGCCCCTCCCTCTTTGTCGTCTGCCCCCTTTGCCGCCCGCTTATTTTCTCTTTGCCGTTTGCTAGCGGACGACAAAGAGGGGGGGGGCGTTAGGTTTTTTTAAGCAGCTCGTCAGTGGGGCCCCTCCCTCTTTGCCGTCCGCTAGCCGATCTTTACCGTCCGCTAGCTTACGGCAAAGAACTGGCTGATGGCAAATTAGGTCTTTGCCATCAGCCAGTTCTTTGCCGTCTGCTTTTTGGTAGCTGATGGCAAAGAGCTTCTTTGTCGTCCGCTAGCTGACGGCAAAGAGCTGGCAGATGGCAAAGTACCTGATTCCAGTAGTGAACTTAAGAAATGGGTTGACAAATATAGCTATTCCTTCACTGAACATGGTCACAAAGAAGGAATGGCAGGTTTGAAAGCAGCATGTGAACCAGACTACATGTGGTTGAATGGCATCCCTAAGGAGTGTTTGGCTAGATATGCAATGGATCATGTGTGCAACACTGATTTGGTTGTGAACAATCTTAGTGAGGTTTTCAACAAAATGATTCTAGATGTTAGGTCCAAACCAATTAAGACCATGTTTGAAGGGTTGAGGACCAAACTAATGGTTAAGTACCAGGGCATCAGATAGAAAACAGAGAGCTGTAGGTAGGAAATAACCCCACGTTACATGGAGAAGCTTGAAGAGAGCAGGTCCCAATATCTGGCAAGTAACTAGTGGAGAGAACACATATTGTGTGAAGCTTGATGAAGAGAGCTGCTCTTGCAGGAGATGGGACATGACTACATCACCTTGCCAGACGACCAACCGCGGGATTCATTCATGCGACGAGATTATCTCCTGCAACTCGACTGGGCATGGGTAAATGTAGGATCGAAAGTATGTCTAGAGGGGGGGGTGATTAGACTACTTGACCAAATAAAAATCTAGCCTTTTCCCAATTTTAATTCTTGGCAGATTTTAGCAACTTAGCATAAGTCAAGCAATCAACCTACACATGCAATTCTAAGAGTACAACAGCGGAAAGTAAAACAATTGCATATGAAGGTAAAGGGAGGAGTTTGGAGGGAGCAAACGCAATGTAGACACGAAGATTTTTGGTGTGGTTCCGATAGGTGGTGCTATCGTACATCCACGTTGATGGAGACTTCAACCCATGAAGGGTAACGGTTACGCAAGTCCACGGAGGGCTCCACCCACGAAGGGTCCACGAAGAAGCAACCTTGTCTATCCCATCATGGTCGTCGCCCACGAAGGACTTGCCTCACTAGGGTAGATCTTCACGAAGTAGGCGATCTCCTTGCCCTTACAAACTCCTTGGTTCAACTCCACAATCTTGACGGAGGCTCCCAAGTGACACCTAACCAATCTAGGAGACACCACTCTCCAAGAGGTAACAAATGGTGTGTTGATGATGAACTCCTTGCTCTTGTGCTTAAAATGATAGTCTCCCCAACACTCAACTCTCTCTCATAGGATAGGATTTGGTGGAAAGATGATTTGAGTGGAAAGCAACTTGGGAAAGGCTAGAGATCAAGATTTATGTGGTTGGAATTGAATATCTTGACCTCAACACAAGTGTAGGTGGTTCTCTCTTAGAAAATGTATGTTGGAAGTGTAGGCATGTTCTGATGGCTCTTTCCACGAACGAAGAGTGGATGGAGGGGTATATATAGCCTCCACACAAAATCTAACCGTTACACACAATTTACCAAACTCGGTGGGACCGAATCGTGAAACTCGGCCAGACCGATTTAGTTCATAATGTGACCGTTAGGATTTTCGGTGGGATCGACATGTCAACTCGATGAGACCGATTTTGTTAGGGTTAGGGCATAACGTAATCTCGGTGAGACCGATTACACAAACTCGGTGGGACCGATTTTGGTAATAGACAAACAGAGAGTTGGTTAGGCAAACTCGGTGGGACCGATTCGCTCATCTCGGTTGTACCGAAACGTTACGAAAGGGAAACAGAGAGTTTGCATTGCAATCTCGATGGGACCGATCGCTCATCTCGGTTTGACCAAAACGTTACGAAGGGAAACACAGAGATTACAATCACATCTCGGTGAGACTGAGATCCCTATCAGTAAGACCGAAAAGACTAGGGTTTCTGGCAATGGCTATGTCAACTGAAGTCAGTGGTGCCAGATAGACAGATTCGGTGGGGCCGAGTTTGACTTTTGGTTTGGGACATATGTGGATGTGAGAAAGTAGTTGAGGGTTTTTGGAGCATATCACTAAGAACTTTGAGCAAGAAACTCATTAAGCAACACCTCACCCCCTCTTGATAGTATTGGCTTTTCCTATGGACTCAATGTGATCTTGGATCACTTAAAATGAAAAAATTTAGAGTCCTGAGCTTTGAGCTTGAGCCAATCCTTTGTCCTTAGCATTTTGAGGGGTCCACATTTCTCATCCATGCCATGCCAATCATTGAGCTTTCCTGAAATGTTTATCTTGAAGTAGCATTAGCTCAATGAGCTATATGTTGTTAGGAATTATCAAAACCACCCAGGGATAGTTGCACTTTCAATCTCCCCCTTTTTGGTAATTGATGACAACATATAGATCAAAGCTTCGACAAAAGATAATAAGATTGAAAAATATCGTCGCTTTGAGAAGTATGTGATAAGCAAGAGCTCCCCCTAAATTTGTGCATTATTTAAATTTTTCTTTTGAATGCAAATGCACAATCAATTAGGATCATGAGTTACTCTTCCATGTCACATATATCTTGGTGGAGCCCTTAAAATGATAGAAGTTAAAAAACATGCAGTCATCACCAAGCAAGTGAATGATCATATAGGGATATAAGAGATAATATCATCCAACAAGCATTAAGGGTAGCATATGATCAAACACATGATCAAACAAGTATCCCACAAGGACATAAAGTATCTCACATAAGTACACAATAAAGTAGTTCAACCAAAATAGCAAGAGAGGTAAAAAGTAACACTCTCTCTCGAAGCCTATGATCTATACATTTTTCTCCCCCTTTGGCAACAAGTTACCAAAAAGTTTGAAAATGCATAGTGCTATACGTCTCTCAGGCTTGATCTTCGAGAGGTGGTGTAGAGAGAAATCCAAGGACGAAGGCTTACAATGAAGTAGTTGGAGCTGATGGAGTGGGTGCTGGAGGTGGCACTGGAGCTGTAGCTGCTGGTGCTGACACTGAAGCTCTAGTATCTGAGACTGGCAGTGCAGCAGACCTTGGACCTCATGGCACTCGCTTGAAAGCATCAGTGGTTGCTTTTCCTCTCCTCTCCTCTACTTCCTCCTAAAGCTGCTCAACTGCGGTCTGAATCTCAGTCACTTTGACATCAAGATCATAGAATTTCTGCTCAACGATCCTCTCCAAGCTCTCCTGGTTTTGAGTCAGGGTGGCCAAGCCCTTCTCAATCCTCAAGGTGTATTGGATCAGATATCCAAGCTGATCTTGCTTGGTCTTAAAGAATACTTGAGATGCCTCTTCAACAGTTGACATCTTTGCAGCTTTCTCTGCCCTTGCCTTCTCTCTCTTCTCATGTGCTTGAGCTGATGATGGTTCATTTTCATTCATGACAACAATGTTGTCTTCAAATTCAGGGTAGATGGGCAGGTGCTCCTTATCCAATAGATATTTGCCTATGCCCATCTTGGAGTTGATGAGCTCCTGAATTTGTGGGGCATACCCACAACTTCTCTTCTGATCAGCTGCTATCCTTTTGACTGTCTCCACAATCAGACCCATGACTTTGAACTTTTGAGGCACATCAAACAAATGGAGCAAATTGATAGCATGTCCTCTGATCATCTTGTGACCTGACTTGGGTAGCAATGTGTGCAGTAGGATCCAGTTGATGGCAGGCAGACCAAACAACAAGAAGTGGACAGATCCAAACTTATGAGTATCCAATGCATCATGTGGGATCTCTCTGTACATGTTGGCCATAGAGTTATGGTCTTTTTTCTTTTCAGCATAAACATCCAAGTCATCCTCACTTTCTTCTGGGGCATTGATCAACTGAGCCCATTCTTCAATGGTAGATTGGTACCTCGTACCTTCAGACATCCAAATAATCTTCCCATCTAGGTAGAAGTGGGCAGTGGAGTAAAACTGCATGATCAACTCATCATTCCACTTGGTGAGCTTCTGGGCAACAAATGTATCGACTCCACATACTTTGAAGCTGTCATATACACCTGGATAATGATGTTCATTCTCCTTGATGTACTCCCAGTCAACCCATCTCATGTCACACACTATGGGCTTCTTGTCAAGTAGAATTGTCTCATAAAAGTCTTGTTGTTCCTTAGTGTGAAACTTGTAATCCACATCAATTTTCCTCCTGACAGCATATGGATCAGACTGCCTCCATAATCTCAGTCCTGAATCCTTCCTGATTTTCATGTTTTCTACAACAGGATGTGCATCATTGTGGTCAGGGATCTTAGGCTTGAGCTTCCTTAGCACTTGGGCTTCATCATCTTCTTCATCAACAGTCTCAGGCACTAGGGTCTTGTTCTTTTTTGCACCTGAAATGTTTCTAGTGCTTCTCTTTGGAGCAGACTTCCGAGCTAGAGCTTTGGGAGTAGACTTAGGCTTTGATGGAGCAGCCCCTGACTTGATTGCATCTCCCATAAGCTTCTGAGCCTTAGGAGCTAGTGCAGCATCCTCTTCCTCTTCATATGAACCTCTCATTATGGATGATCTGCCAAGCACTCTGGCAGTGGTCTTCTTGACCCTTTCCTTCCTTTCTTTCCTTCTCCAACCGCCTTTTCAGTTGGCTTGGAGGTTTCAGCCATGGATGCTCTGGCCTTAGACATAGGAACTCTCTTTGCTGGTGCCTTCTTATGCATCCATGGCTTAACTGTAGCAGCTGTGCCATACTCCTTTTTCAGCACCTTTTTCCTTGAAGTGGCCTCATCCTCAATGGCCACATAATCCTCATCCTCGGATTATGAGGTTTTCTTCTTCCTAGATCTAGTTGCTGCCTTAGGTAAGTTGCTTGGAGTGCTCCTGCTTCCATCATCAGAAGAGCTGGAGGGACTAGTGCCCTCACTCATCTGAACCTGTTCTTCAGATTTGTTCTGGCTGTCACTTTGATCAGACATCTTGTAGGCAAACTGTCAGCAGACCCTGTGAATAGGTTGTAGATGAGGTAGATGAGCATCAAAAAGTACAGAGGTTTTGCAAAATAATTGAGTCAAAAATCTTAGTTTTAGTTCTCTACAGAAGTGATCTTGGAGCTACCGAATTGACAAATTCGGTGATACCGAAGCAACACTCGGAACCTAAACTAGTGAACTCGGTAGGGCCGAGTCACCGTTTGGTGGCACCGAGATTGCTAGGGTTTCACAGAATTTTGAACCCGGTCACACCGATTTGGACGTTTCGGTCAGACCGAAAAGCGCATGTGCAATGGCCAAGGCCGAATCGGTGAGACCAATTTCTAAAGTTCGGTCGGTCCGAGATGAGTTCTGCGAAGAGCTAACCCTAAAATTTTCGAATCAATCTGGACCTAAGGGAGTTTTAGCTGGATGGATCAATCTCAATCGTGGCAAGAAACATGGCATTGTCCTTGTTCTAGGAATCGGAGTGAAAAAGATAGCACAAGGGGTCGAACACTTACCCTAGAGCGGCGAGTGTTCGCTACGGCGGCAACGGCGGAGCAGATTGCCGTTGACGGCGGCGAAGACCAGCGGCGGGAGGTCGCTGGCGGCGAGAGGACAACCCGGAGACCCGAAGAGGCAGAGCAGGTTACGCGCGGGTGAAGGGTTTCAGAAATTTTTCCAAAATTTGACCCGTCAGTATATATAACCTGACCCTGTCGGTGTGACTAAGTGGAACAACTCGGTGGCACCGAGATGCAGAACTGCAAGCGGTTACTGCAACTCAGTGTGACCGAAACGTTCTAATCGGTTGCACTGAGATTGAAAACCTAGATTAACTTAGTGATCTCGGTGTGATCGAAATGGATGACTCGGTCATACCGAAATGCACAAAGAGGTTTTGGAAGTTTAAGTCTATGACAAATCGGGGACTCCGAGTGCTCCTCACACAGAGTGGTTCGAATCTGACTTGATCAAACTTTGTGATGTATCATGAATAGAGTTTGAGACGAGAAAAGCATAGATAGCTATAGGGAGTTCTTAGGCATTCTTGTCCATCCATTTGGCAAAAGAGAAAAAGCCAAACAATCAAAGCAACAAATGGATGTCCTCGAATGAGTAAAATATGCATCCAACATGCTCACACAATAAGATGGCAAATGAAATATGTGACAAAGCATGCACAATCACTCTAGCATCTATCAAGCAATTTGGCGATGACTAGGTCATCTATATATGAGTATATTGACTTAGGAGTCAAATGAGAACATTTGATCATATGTCATACTCATCGTTTAAGCACAAGTGGGGTTGCCACTTTTACATAAAGCATTGTTGTGTTCACACCATTAGAGTTGCTTTAGCTCAATTGATTGGAGTAAAGCTCCCCCTAGATGTGATACCCCCCTAAGAGGGATGAACTAACCTTGGGTTTTGTCGATGATGACTTCATGTAGGTGTTGAAGATGTAGATCTTTTGGAGCAATCCTTTGGAGTGAGTTGCACTATCAATACATACACGGGTTAGTCCCATAAGGAACAAACAAGGATATCCATAGACATAGAGTGATGTTCACATAGGATGATGTCCATGAAAGCATTAGGTTACCTTGTCCCTTGTCCTACCAACAAAAGGGTTTGTGACTCCTTGAACTAGTGCAAGATATGGAAGTTGTTTGCACTTGTCCTCGCCAAAATGGTATGAGTGAAGTATGTTGGCGGAGTCACCCTCAAGAACTCTCTAGTTCTTCTTCTTCAGGATCCACACCATCTTGATGGGAATCCTTGGAGTTGTAGTCGTACTTGATGAAGTAGAACTTGATGTAGTCTTGGGAACCCACTTGACCAAGGCCTTAGGTGCTTCTTCAAATGCATCAATCTCCTCTTGAAGCATGTCCTTGCCTTTTAGCTTCTGGTCTTGTGGTGGAAGATCATCTTGAGCTTGTGTTCCTTGGAAAGAAGTAGGATCATACTTCCCTTGTTGAGGAACAAACTTCATCTTGGGGTATTGATCTTCATCCCACTCAACTCCATTGGCATTGAACTTTCATTCAAAACCTACACCTTGATTCTTCTGGTGTCTTCCTTGCTTGCGTACAATTTTCTCGAATTGCTTACTCCCGGCAAGGCTCTTGTAAACACCTTTCTCTATAATTCCCTTCAATAAGCTGTTTTCTTGCTCAAGTGTAACTTTGCTAAGAGAATCATTAGTGGAATCAAGAGAACTACTAGAAGCAATAATATTGGACTTAGCATGATTGTTGTTACTACTAGAAGAAGAATCTTTCTTACTCTTGTTGCTAGTTTTAACTTGTGGCATGTAAGTAGACAAGAGTAAACGCTTGGCAATGTAAGAAGAACTTTTCTTGCAAAGATCATCATTGATTGCTTTTAAGAACTCATGCTCTTGCTCGAGGTTTAGTTTTTCAAAGCATAGCTTCTCATGAGTCTTTAAAAGTTCTCGATGATCTTCCAAGGAAGTTTCATGAGCTAACTTAAGAGTGTTTAGTTCTTTAGTTAGACGCTCAATCTCCTTCTTATCATCGTCATTCGTTTTATCTTGATTATTATGATTAATAGCAAGTTCATCATAGTTTTCATAACTAGAGTTGTCAACAAGTAATCATCATCTCCTAGCAAATCATCTTCATCACTATTGAAATCAACAAACTCGGGGTGTGTTACCTCTGGACCTTTAGCCATGAAGCATCTTCCAATTCCTTCATTTGGTGAGTCAATATGTCGTAGGAGTCGATTGACACAAGTGCTAGACCGGCAACGCCTTCATCTTGAGTATATTCAGAGTCGGGGTGATAGCTTCTTTCGGAGTGATTATCAGAGTCGGAGCCGGATACCCATTCACCAACATGAGCTTGATGTCTTCTTTTTGTGTAGCTCTTTGATGATTTGTCCTTCCTCTCTGAATCCTTGCTTCTCTGAGAGGGTCTTTGTTCATAACAATCATATCTACTCCTCTCTCTTGGCGGTGATTCTTCTCTCCTACTTCTTCTTTTGAGAGAACTTTCTCTTCTTTTGTAAGGAGTCGTACACTCATTTGAATAGTTTCCGGGTCTTCCACAATTGTAGCAGTTACACTCATGACTAGAAGATCTTTTGTCGTTGTAGGACCTTGACTTGGAACTTCTTTCCTTGCTTCTACTCTTGTAGAACTTGTTGAAGTTCTTTGCCATTAGGCTCAATTCTTCATTGAAGGTTTGAGCCTCATTTGATGATGTGGGGGCATCACATGAGGCTTTGTAGGCACCAGTTGACTTGTTGTGGAGCTCTTCCTTATCCTTGAGTGACATCTCATGAGCAACAATTCTTCCACTGACTTCCGTTGGCTTGAGATCTTTGTAGTTGGGCATCATTTGGATCAATGTGCACACGGTATCATATTTTCCATCCAAGGCTCTTAGGATCTTCTTGATAATGAATCTATCGGTCATCTCTTCACTTCCTAAGCTGGAAATCTCATTTGTAATGAGAGCAAGCCTAGAGTACATTTCAGCGACACCTTCACCATCCTTCATTTTGAACTTGTCAAGTTGACTTTGAAGCACATCCAATTTGGATTCCTTGACGGAGTCGATACCTTCATGCATATCAATCAAAGTATCCCAAATTTCCTTTGCATTCTCAAGACGGCTGATTTTGTTGAATTCTTCGGGGCACAATCTGTTGAAGAGAATATCACAAGCTTGAGCATTGTATTCCGACATCTTCAACTCTTCCGCGGTAGCTTCACGGTTCGATTCTCTCCCATCAAAGAATTCACCTTGCAAGTCAATACACACAATAGCCCAAACGGTGGGGTTATGTCCAAGAATATACATTTTCATCTTATGCTTCTAACTAGAAAAATTAGTACCATCAAAGTAAGGAACTCTACGGTGGTAATTCCCCTCGCTATATGCCATACTATCCTAGGTTGTGAAACCAAGGATATGACCACCAAAAGCTATGGAGATCAAAGCAAATGGAGACCAAAGCTCTGATACCACTTGTAGGATCGAAAGTATGTCTAGAGGGGGGTGATTAGACTACTTGACCAAATAAATATCTATCCTTTTCCCAATTTTAATTCTTGGCAGATTTTAGCAACTTAGCACAAGTCAAGCAATCAACCTAACATGCAATTCTAAGAGTATAGCAGTGGAAAGTAAAACAATTGCATATGAAGGTAAAGGGAGGAGTTTGGAGGGAGCAAACACAATGTAGACACGGAGATTTTTGGCGTGGTTCTGCTACCTCTTGAGCACTGTGTTGGATTTCCCCGAAGAGGAGAGCATGATGCAGCAAAGTAGCGTAAGTATTTCCCTCAGTTTTTGAGAACCAAGGTATCAATCTAGTAGGAGGCTACGCGCAAGTCCCTCATACCTACACAAAAACAATAGCTCAACGCAACCAACGCGCTTAGGGGTTGTCAATCCCTTCACTGTTACTTACGAAAGTGAGATCTGATAGAGATGATAGATAATATTTTTGGTATTTTTGGTATAGAGATGCAAAGTAAAAAGCAAAAGGGCAAAGTAAAAAAGCAAAGCAGTAATAAAGTGATGGAGATTGATATGATGAGAAAGAGACCCGGGGCCATAGGTTTCACTAGTGCCTTCTCTCAAGAGCATAAGTATTCTACGGTGGGTGAACAAATTACTGTTGAGCAATTGACAGAATTGAGCATAGTTATGAGAATATCTAGGTATGATCATGTATATAGGCATCACGTCCGAGACAAGTAGACCGACTCCTGCCTGCATCTACTACTATTACTCCACTCATCGACCGCTATCCAGCATGCATCTAGAGTATTAAGTTAAAAACAGAGTAACGCCTTAAGCAAGATGACATGATGTAGAGGGATAGTTTCATGCAATATGATAAAAACCCCATCTTGTTATCCTCGATGCAACAATACAATACGTGCCTAGCCGCCCCTTCTATCACTGGGAAAGGACACCGCAAGATCGAACCCAAAGCTAAGCACTTCTCCCATGGCAAGAAAAACCAATCTAGTAGGCCAAACCAAACTGATAATTCGAAGAGACTTGCAAAGATAACCAATCATACATAAAAGAATTCATAGAAGATTCAAATATTATTCATAGATAGACTGCATCATAAACCCACAATTCATCGGTCTCAACAAACACACCGCAAAAAGAAGATTGCATCGAATAGATCTCCACGAGAGAGGGGGAGAACATTGTATTGAGATCCAAAAAGAGAGAAGAAGCCATCTAGCTACTAACTATGGACCCGTAGGTTTGAAGTAAACTACTCACACTTCATCGGAGGGGCTTGGATGATGATGTAGAAGCCCTCCGTGATCGATACCCCCTCCGGCGGAGCTCCAGAACAGGCCCCAAGATGGGATCTCGTGGATACAGAAAGTCGCGGTGGTGGAATTAGGTTTTTTTGCTCCGTATTTGATCGTTTGGGGGTACGTAGGTATATATAGGAGGAAGGAGTACGTCGGTGGAGCTTCGAGGGGCCCACGAGGCAGGGGGCACGCCCTAGGAGGGTGCCCTCCACCCTCGTGACCGCCTCGTGGCTTTCTTGACGGAGGGTCCAAGTCTCCTGGGTCTTATCTGATGAGAAAATCACGTTCCCGAAGGTTTCATTCCGTTTGGACTCCGTTTGATATTCTGTTTCTCCGAAACACTGAAATAGGCAAAAAACAGCAATTCTAGGTTGGGCCTCCGGTTAATAGGTTAGTCCCAAAAATAATATAAAAGTGGAAAATAAAGCCCAATATAGTCCAAAACAGTAGGTAATATAGCATGGAGCAATCAAAGATTATAGATACGTTGGAGACGTATCAAGCATCCCCAAGCTTAATTCCTGCTCGTCCTCGAGTAGGTAAATGATAAAAACAGAATTTTTGATGCGAAGTGCTACTTGGCATAATTTCAATGTAAATCTTCTTAATTGTGGTATGAATATCCAGATTCAAAAGATTCAAGACAAAAGTTCATGTTGACATAAAAATAATAATACTTCAAGCATACTAACAAAGCAATTATGCCTTCTCAAAATAACATGGCCAAAGAAAGCTATCCCTACAAAATCATATAGTCTGGCTATGATCTATCTTCACCACACAAAGTATTTAAATCATGCACAACCCCAATGACAAGCCAAGCAATTGTTTCATACTTTTGACATTTTCAAAACTTTTTCGATCTTCACACAATACATGAGCGTGAGCCATGGATATAGCACTATATGTGGAATAGAATGGTGGTTGTGGAGAAGACAAAAAGAGGGGAAGATAGTCTCACATCAACTAGGTGTATCAACGAGCTATGGAGATGCCCATCAATAGATATCAATGTGAGTGAGTAGGGATTTCCATGCAACGGATGCACTAGAGCTATAAGTATATGAAAGCTCAACAAAAGAAACTAAGTGGGTGTGCATCCAACTCGCTTGCTCACGAAGACCTAGGGCATTTTGAGGAATCCCATCATTGGAATATACAAGCCAAGTTCTATAATGAAAAATTCCCACTAGTATATGAAAGTGACAGAATGAGATACTCTCTATCATGAAGATCATGGTGCTACTTTGAAGCACAAGTGTGGAAACAGGATAGTAACATTGTCCCTTCTCTCTTTTTCTCTCATTTTTTGTTTGGGCCTTTTTTTATGGCCTCTTTTTTTCGTCCGAAGTCTCATCCCGACTTGTGGGGGAATCATAGTCTCCATCATCCTTTCCTCACTTGGGACAATGCTCTAAAAATGATGATCATCACACTTTTTATTTTTCTTACAACTCAACAATTACAACTCAATACTTAGAACAAAATATGGCTCTATATGAATGCCTCCGGCGGTGTACCGGGATATGCAATGAATCAAGAGTGACATGTATGAAAGAATTATGAACGGTGGCTTTGCCACAAATACGATGTCAACTGCATGATCATGCTAGCAATATGACAATGATGGAGCGTGTCATAATGAACGGAACGGTGGAAAGTTGCATGGCAATATATCTCGGAATGGCTATGGAAATGCCATGATAGGTAGGTATGGTGACTGTTTTGAGGAAGGTATTTGGTGGGTGTATGATACCGACGAAAAGTGTGCGGTATTAGAGAGGCTAGCAATGGTGGAAGGATGGAAAGTGCGTATAATCCATGGACTCAACATTAGTCATAAAGAACTCATATACTTATTGCAAAAATCTAGAAGTTATCAAAGCAAAGTATTACGCGCATGCTCCTAGGGGGATAGATTGGTAGGAAAAGACCATCACTCGTCCCCGACCGCCAATCATAAGGAAGACAATCAATAAAAAAATCATGCTCCGACTTCATCACATAACGGTTCACCATACGTGCATGCTACAGGAATCACAAACTTTAACACAAGCATTTCTCAAATTCACAGCTACTCAACTAGCATGACTCTAATATCACCATCCTCATATCTCAAAACAATTATCAAGCATCAATTTTTTCTTAGTATTCAACGCACTCAAAAGAAAGTTTTACAAATCTTGAATACCAAGCATATTATTATTAAGCAAATTACCATGCTATTAAGAATTTCAAAATAATCTAAGTGAAGCATGAGAGATAAATAGTTTCTATAAAAGAAATCCACCACCGTGCTCTAAAAGATATAAGTGAAGCACTAGAGCAAAACTATAAAACTCAAAAGATATAAGTGAAGCACTAGAGTAAAACTATAGAGCTCAAAAGATATAAGTTAAGCACATAGAGTATTCTATCAAATTCCAAATTATTTATGGCTCTCTCAAAAGGTGTGTACATCAAGTATGATTGGGGTAGACTAACAAGCAAAGACTCAAATCATAAAATACGCTCCAAGCAAAACACATATCATGTGGTGAATAAAAATATAGCTCCAAGTAAAGTTACCGATAGAAGTAGACGAAAGAGGGGATGCCTTCCACGGCATCCCCAAGCTTTGGCTTTTATGTGTCCTTAGATTATCTTGGGGGTGCCACGGGCATCCCTAAGCTTAGGCTCTTGCCACTTCTTGTTCCATAATCCATCAAATCTTTACCCAAAACTTGAAAACTTCACAACACAAAACTTAAAGTAGAAAATCTCGTGAGCTCCGTTAGCGAAAGAAAACAAAAGACCACTTCAAGCTACTGTAATGAACTCATTATTTATTTATATTGGTGTTAAACCTACTGTATTCCAACTTCTCTATGGTTTATAAACTATTTTACTAGCCATAGATTCATCAAAATAAGCAAACAACACACGAAAAACAGAATCTGTCAAAAACAGAACAGTCTGTAGTAATCTGTAGCTAGCGCAAGATCTGGAACCCCAAAAATTCTAAAATAAATTGCTGGACGTGAGGAATTTATATATTAATCATCTTCAAAAATAATTAACCAAATAGCACTCTCCAAATAAAAATGACAGCAGTTCTCGTGAGCGCTAAAGTTTCTGTTTTTTACAGCAAGTTCAACAAGACTTTCCCCAAGTCTTCCCAACGGTTCTACTTGGAATAGACACTAACTAAACACAAAAAACACAACAAAAACAGAGGCTAAATAATTTATTTATTACTAAACAGGAGAAAAAAATCAAGGAATAAAAATAAAATTGGGTTGCCTCCCAACAAGCGCTATCGTTTAACGCCCCTAACTAGGCATAACAAGCAAGAATAGATCTAGGTATTGCCATCTTTGGTAGGCAATCCATAAGTGGCTCTCATGATAGATTCATATGGTAATTTTATTTTCTTTATAGGGAAGTGTTCCATGCCATTTTTTAGTGGAAATTGAAATATAATATTCCCTTCCTTCATATCAATAATTGCACGAACCGTTCTAAGGAAAGGTCTACCTAGAGTAATAGGGCAAGAAGGATTGCAATCTATATCAAGAACGATAAAATCTACGGGCACATAATTCCTATTTGCAACAATAAGAACATCATTAATTATTCCCATAGGTTTCTTAATAGTGGAATCCGCAAGATGCAAGTTTAGAGAGCAATCATGAAAATCACGGAAATCTAGCAAATCACACAAAGTTTTGGGAATAGTGGAGACACTAGCACCCAAATCACACAAAGCATAAAACTCATAATCTTTAATTTTAATTTTAATAGTAGGTTCCCACTCATCATAAAGTTTTCTAGGTATAGAAACTTTCAACTCAAGTTTTTCTTCATAAGATTGCATCAAGGCATCAACGATATGTTCGGTAAAGGCTTTATTTTGACTATAAGCATGAGGAGAATTTAGCACGGATTGCAACAAGGAAATACAATCAATTAAAGAGCAATTTTCATAATTAAATTCCTTGAAATCCAATATAGTGGGTTTAGCATCATCTAGGGTTTTATTTCTTTTAATCCCACTTTTATCAATTTCATCATCAAGATCTAAATATTCCGAATTTTTAGAACGCCTTCTAGGTAAAGGTGGATCATATTCAGTCCCATCATTATCAAGATCAATATTGCAAAACAAAGATTTAATAGGGGACACATCAATAACTTTTAGATCTTCATCTTTATTTTCATAGGAATTGGAAGAACACGCTTTAATAAAGGCATCTTTCATAGCACGCGTCCTAGCGGTTCTTTCCTTGCAATCATCAATGGAAATTCTCATGGTTTTGAGAGACTCATTGATATCATGCTTAGGAGTAATAGATCTAAGCTTTAAATAATCAACCTCAAGAGAAATTCTATCAACGTTCCTAGCCAAATCATCAATCTTAAGCAATTTTTCTTCAATCATAGCATTAAAATTCTTTTGTGAAGAAATAAATTCTTTAATACTAGATTCAAAATCAGAGGGCATCTTATTATAATTTCCATAAGAATTGTTGTAGGAATTACCATAATTATTAGAGGGATTACTAGGAAAAGGCCTAGAGTTGAAATTTCCTCTATACGCGTTGTTACCAAAATTATTCCTACCAACAAAATTCACATCCATAGAATCATTATTATTCTCAATCAAAGTAGACAAAGGCATATTATTAGGATCAGATGAAACACTCTTAGTAGCAAATAATTTCATAAGTTCATCCATCTTTCCACTCAAAACATTACTTTCTTCTATCGCATGCACTTTTTTATTAGTGGATCTTTCAGTGTGCCATTGAGAATAATTAACCATAATATTATCTAGGAGTTTAGTAGCATCTCCTAAAGTGATTTCCAGTGCCTCCCGCGGCCAAATCTAAAAGATTTCTAGAAGCAAAATTCAATCCGGCATAAAAATTTGGTATAATCATCCACAAATTCAAACCATGAGTAGGGCAATTACGTATTATTGATTTCATTCTCTCCAAAGCTTGTGCAACATGTTCATGACCAAGTTGCTTAAAATTCAAAATATCGTTTCTAAGAGATATGATCTTAGCGGGAGAAAAATACTTAGAGATAAAAGCATCTTTGCACTTGTTCCATGAATCAATACTATTTTTAGGCAAAGATGAAAACCAGGCTTTAGCACGATCTCTAAGCAAAAAAGGAAATAGCTTAAATTTAACAATATCATTATTGACATCTTTATTCTTTTGCATGTCACACAAATCAACGAAGCTATTAAGATGGGTAGCGGCATCTTCACTAGGAAGGCCGGAAAATGGATCTTTCATGACAAGATTCAGCAAAGCAGCATTAATTTCACAAGATTCAGCATCGGTAAGAGGAGCAATCAGAGTGCTAAGGAAATCATTATTGTTGGTATTGGTGAAGTCACACAATTTGGTATTATCTTGAGCCATCGCGACAAACAAGCAATCCAACACACGAGCAAACAAAAGGCAAACGGGCAAAAAGAGGCAAATAGAGAAAGAGAGGGAGGATAGAGAGAGAGAGAGGGAGGGCGAATAAAACGGCAAGGGTGAAGTGGGGGAGAGGAAACCGAGAGGCAAATGGAAAATAATGTAATGCGGGAGATAGGGATTGTGATGGGTACTTGGTATATTGACTTTTGCGCAGACTCCCCGGCAACGGAGCCAGAAATTCTTCTTGCTACCTCTTGAGCGCTGCATTGGATTTCCCCGAAGAGGAGAGGATGATGCAGCAAAGTAGCATAAGTATTTCCCTCAGTTTTTGAGAACTAATATATCAATCTAGTAGGATGCTATGCGCGAGTCCCTCGTACCTACACAAAAACAATAGCTCAACGCAACCAACGCGCTTAGGGGTTGTCAATCCCTTCACGGTCACTTACGAAAGTGAGATCTGATAGAGATGATAGATAATATTTTTGGTTTTTTTGGTATAGAGATGCAAAGTAAAAAGTAAAAGGGCAAAGTAAAAAAGCAAAGCAGTAGTAAAGTGATGGAGATTGATATGATGAGAAAGAGACCCGGGGGCCATAGGTTTCACTAGTGGCTTCTCTCAAGAGCATAAGTATTCTACAGTGGGTGAACAAATTACTGTTGAGCAATTGACAGAATTAAGCATAGTTATGGGAATATCTAGGTATGATCATGTATATAGGCATCACGTCCGAGACAAGTAGACCAACTCCTGCCTGCATCTACTACTATTACTCCACTCATCGACCACTATCCAGCATGCATCTAGAGTATTAAGTTAAAAACAGAGTAATGCCTTAAGCAAGATGACATGATGTAGAGGGATAGTTTCATGCAATATGATAAAAAACCCATCTTGTTATCGTCGATGGCAACAATACAATACGTGCCTTGCTGCCCCTTCTATCACTAGGAAAGGACACCACAAGATCGAACCCAAAGCTAAGCACTTCTCCCATGGCAAGAAAAACCAATCTAGTAGGCCAAACCAAACTGATAATTCGAAGAGACTTGCAAAGATAACCAATCATACATAAAAGAATTCAGAGAAGATTCAAATATTATTCATAGATAGACTGGATCCTAAACCCACAATTCATCGGTCTCAACAAACACACCGCAAAAAGAAGATTACATCGAATAGATCTCCACGAGAGAGGGGGAGAACATTGTATTGAGATCCAAAAAGAGAGAAGAAGCCATCTAGCTACTAACTATGGACCCGTAGGTCTGAAGTAAACTACTCACACTTTATCGGAGGGGCTTGGATGATGATGTAGAAGCCCTCCGTGATCGATGCCCCCTCCGGCGGAGCTCCGGAACAGGACCCAAGATGGGATCTCGTGGATACAGAAAGTTGCGGCGGTGGAATTAGGTTTTTTGCTCCGTATCTGATCGGGGGTACGTAGGTATATATAGGAGTAAGGAGTACGTCGGTGGAGCTTCGAGAGGCCCACGAGGCAGGGGGCGCGCCCTAGGGGGCACCCTCCACCCTCGTGACTACCTCGTGGCTTTCTTGGCGGAGGGTCCAAGTCTCCTGGGTCTTATCTGATGAGAAAATCGTGTTCCTGAAGGTTTCGTTCTATTTGGACTGCGTTTGATATTCTGTTTCTCCGAAACACTGAAATAGGAAAAACAACAATTGTGGGCCGGGCCTCTGGTTAATAGGCTAGTCCGAAAAATAATATAAAAGTGGAAAATAAAGCCCAATATAGTCCAAAATAGTAGGTAATATAGCATGGAGCAATCAAAAATTATAGATACGTTGGCAACATATCAGGTTCCGATCGGTGGTGCTATCGTACATCCAGGTTGATGGAGACTTCAAGCCACAAAGGGTAACGGTCGCGCGAGTCCACGGAGGGCTCCACCCACAAAGGGTCCACGAAGAAGCAACCTTGTCTATAACACCATGGCCGTCGCCCACGAAGGACTTGCCTCACTAGGGTAGATCTTCATGAAGTAGGCGATCTCCTTGCCCTTACAAACTCCTTGGTTCAACTCCAGAATCTTTACGGAGGCTCCCAAGTCAGACCTAACCAATCTAGGAGACACCACTCTCCAAGAGGTAACAAATGGTGTGTTGATGATGAACTCTTTGCTCTTTTGCTTCAAATGATAGTATCCCCAACACTCAACTCTCTCTCATAGGATAGGATTTGGTGGAAAGATGATTTGAGTGGAAGGCAACTTGGGGAAGGCTAGAGATCAAGATTTATGTGGTTGGAATGGAATATCTTGACCTCAACACAAGTGTAGGTGGTTCTCTCTCGGAAAATATATGTTGGAAGTGTAGGCATGTTCTGATGGCTCTCTCCACGAGTGAAGAGTGGATGGAGGGGTATATATAGATGTCGGTGTCAAAACCGGCGGATCTCGGGTAGGGGGTCCCGAACTGTGCGTCTAGGCTGGATGGTAACAGGAGGCAAGGGACACGAAATTTTACCCAGGTTCGGGCCCTCTTGATGGAGGTAAAACCCTACGTCTTGCTTGATTAATATTGAAGATATGGGTGTTACAAGAGTAGATCTACCACGAGATCAGAGAGGCTAAACCCTAGAAGCTAGCCTATGGTATGATTGTATGTTGTTCTATAGACTAAAACCCTTCGGTTTATATAGACACCGGAGGGGGCTAGGGTTACACAAGGTCGGTTACAAAGGAGGAGATATACATATCCGTATTGCCTAGCTTACCTTCCACGCCACATAGAGTCACATCCGGACACGAGACGAAGTCTTCAATCTTGTATCTTCATAGTCTAACAGTCCGGCCAATGGAGATAGTCCGGCTGTCTGGAGACCCCCTAATCCAGGACTCCCTCAGTAGCCCCTGAACTAGGCTTCAATGACGATGAGTCCGACGCACAGTTGTCTTCGGCATTGCAAGGCGGGTTCCTTCTCCGAATACATTACAGAAGAAGTTGAATACGAGGATAGTGTCCGACCCTGCAAAACAAATACCACATTCCACCACAGAGAGAATAACGTTTTCGCAGATTTAATCCACTAGCTTGTTTTGGCAACATGACGTCATGTCATGGCCCGGTGACTATTCAAACCGTTTCTTTTAACGAGCCCCGCACATAACGCGAGGCAGTTTTTCGATACGTCTTGTCAAAGCAGAGATCGTGTCCCCTTATTACGGGATTCTCATCAATACGGGCGTGGGTAACCCAACCGCGCCATCAATTGCGGCTCTTGGGGGATAAGCGAGTTTTACTAGGCAAGTGGGGACGTTTAATTTTGTCCGCCCACATAAAGGGATAAGGATTCACCTTTCTATCCACGCCTTCTTCCTCCTCTGCTCATCCGCTCCCGCATACTCAAGCTCTAGCGCCCAAGTCCTCACTTCCATCTCAACCTTCTCCAACCATGTCCGGAGCGGGAGGCAAGTGGATGGTCTCCTCCGTCACGTAGGGAGACGTCAAGAAACTGAGGAGAGCAGGATACCTGCACGACGACATCGCGCACCGGCTCCCAGATGAGGGACAACTCATCCCCACCCCCGAGCCCCATGAGAGGGTGGTATTCCTCACCCATTTCCTCCGTGGACTGGGATTCCCTCTCCATCCCTTCGTCCGGGGGCTCATGTTTTATTATGGCCTGGATTTCCACGATCTGGCCCCGAACTTCATCTTCAACATCTCGGTGTTTATCGTTGTGTGCGAGGCCTTTCTCCGCGTCAAGCCCCACTTCGGCCTATGGCTGAAGACCTTTAACGTCAAGCCGAAGGTAGTGAGCGGCCGCCAGGCGGAGTGCGGAGGCGCCATGGTGGGCAAGATGCCCAACATCACATGGCTCGAGGGCACCTTCGTGGACACCATAAAGGGATGGCAATCGGGGTGGTTCTATATCACCGAGCCGCGCGACCCCGCCTGGGTAGCGGCCCCCGAGTTCCGATCTGGCATCCCCATGCGGCTCACCTCCTGGAAAGAGAAGGGCCTGTCCTGGGACCTGGGGTAATTCAAAAGAGCTGACCGGACTCCAATCATGTATTCAGAACATGGTGGACAAGAAGCTCAAGCTTGTCAACATAGTCTAGGTTATGCTCGTCCACCGGATACTCCTGTGCCAACAACGGGAGTTTACCTTGTGGGAGTTCAATCCGGCGCAGCACCGAACTCTGAACAGGCTCTTCGACACGACTCATGAAGATGCCTGGAGGGTGCTGTTCAAGGGCGCCGCGGTCCCTCCTCCCATTACTGAGGATTGCGGATTCAGCACGAAGTGCCAAGCCAATGCGGTAAGCTGTTTTACCTTTTACAGGATACTTATTTTCTATACAGATTGACTCTGTGCGGGATCTAAACTCCCGTGTTGTTAACAGGACTGGCAGAGAATGGCCGGACAGATCGACTGTCCGGCTCCCTTGCCTGAAGGCCCCACAGACGCTCTTCTGACGAAGATGCTGACTCCGGCCCCTTATAAGGTGCCGGAGAAGACCAAGAAGGCCGAGGGAGCTAGAAAGAGTTCCCGACACCAGGCATCGTCGGACTCACCGTCCGATGATTTTGCGGTGCACTCTTCCCCCGAAGACGAGGAATAGGAAGAAGAGGCTCCCCCACCGATTGGGGGAGACAATAAAAGGAAGGCCGCCCCAACTGGGGAGGCCGGAGGGTCCAAGAAGGGAAGGACGCTCCTTCCGGACAACTCCACCGCCCCCAACGAAAGTGAAGACGAGTGGTTGCCCAGGGGAAAGCCCCAGGGGAGATCGTAAGTACTCAGATACCAAAGTAACCCATAGGATTCCTTCTTCGCATTGCTTTACCTAACGCCGAACTCAATTGTGCAGGCCGCCCCGAGCCAATATCGAGGTATCCTCGGACGACTCCTTGGGCGCGTCGGACATTGATAGCGATCCAGTCCTGATGGCCACCTCCCCTCATCCGGCCGACGACACCGAGGTGCTGTCTCAAGAGGCACCGGATCGAGGGGGACAGTCCCGGAGGCACCTCAAGGCGACCTTCCGGACTCCAGGAGCCGAGGGGACGGGGTCCCCGAGAGCTTCGAGTTCGACCCTCAGCCGAACACTACGCCGGACCCTCCAACGGCTCCGAGATCGGGTAGGCGGTCCCCTTCTAAGGGAGGTGAGACGCCTATGCCAGTGACCTCTATCCATCCAGAGGTGCCGGACACTATGTTGGAAGCGCTCTGCAGCGCTTCCATCAAGGAGGAGCACCACACTATCATGAGTGCGGTGATCCAGAAGGTTCAGTCCGCCAAGAGCGGATTGACTGAAGCCTGTACTAGCCTTCTAACAGGCTTCGAGGTAAGTGTATTAAAATGTAGTAGAAATATTACCGCATAAACAGTAGCCCCTGGTGCTTTGTTCGGTATTCACAGAGAAAAGCCGAATAGAGGATCAAATAATATCGCAGGAGTCTAATATAAGTATGTCAATATGCATATGCAGGCTTCACTGCTGGCGTCCGCCGCACTAACGGCGGAGGTCGCCGTACTAAAGGAGGCCCTCGAGGGGTCCCAGAAGGAGCTCGGCCTTGCTAAGAGGCAGCTTGAGGAGAACAAGGGTAAGTAATACCCCGTCTATAGATGAGAAAAAGGACGCGATTGCTAAATGACAGGATTATTGTATGTTTGCGAGGGGCCACGACCGAGGTAGCGACCCTGAAGCAAGCGCTGTCCCAGGACGAAGAGAAGGCGGCCCAGGAGCGCACCGAGCGAGAGAGGCACGAGGCTTGGGTGGGCGAGGTGCAGCAAGAGCTCCAGGCTCTCGTGACGAAGCACAAGGCGTTGTAGCTTGACTTGAAGACGCGAGAGTCTGAGCTTGCCGCGGCCCGTGAGAGCGCGAAGAGTGCCAAGGCCGAGGCCCAGAAGGCCCTTCAGGAGATCGACGCGATGAATAAGATAGCGGCGGGTAAGGCTTTCTATATGCAAAGCGAGCATGTAAAGGTGAATTACCGATTACTTACCCAAATCCGGAGCTCTTCAGGAGCATTCGCAGATTTGCCCCGCAGTGTGTCTGATGCCGCACAATTCTACTGGGCTAGGGACGGGAGCTTGAGAGAAGCTTTTCTGGTCTCAGTATGCTGAGGCCGAATATCCGGTTCCATTGAGTGACTAGCTGAAGCAGATGGCCGAGCTACATAAGGCGGCCGATCAGGCCATGAAGGGATTCATAGTCCGGTTGTGGCCTGGCGATGCCCTTCCGAACAGCTTCTTCGGCCTGGTGAGGTGGCTTGTGGATGCCTGCCCACGGCTGGAGGTCGTCAAGCGATCCGTCTGCATTGAAGGTGCACGCCGGGCCTTCGCCCGTGTGAAAACGCAGTGGGTTAAGCTGGACGCCGTGAAGCTTATCAAGGAGGGGCCGCTGGAGGGCAAGGAGCACCTCTGCCCCGAGATGTACTACGAGGGTGTTCTGCCGGGCGCCCGTCTTATCGCGGATGAGTGTTCACAAAATGTAATATTTGAATGAGACTTGCTCGTTTTGTATCCTGTGTGATGAAAACTTGTTTCATATGCGCTATGCAACGCTTGTGTGAATTTAAAATATTACCTTATGTTTGGCTGTTTATCCAATCTGAGAGATGGCTAGTCCTCGGCTTCTGCCCCCATACCACGAGTGCTGGGGTGTTCGGGGTAAACCTGAGCACTCTTGTTCCCATGTTTGGGTCCTTCGAGGGAGGTGCTCAGCACAACGAACAAGGCAACCGGACTAATAATGCTTTATCACTCTCACTTAGCCATAGAATTATATAATTTTAAATTTCGGCGAAGCCCCTGGTATTCAGAAGGCCGAATTCGGGGCGCGATACACGCCTGTAGGCCGGACGGAGCCGGACTTTCGCCCTAAGCGGCATAAGTCTTTAGGGAATCGAAAAACCTCGCCGAACAGTGACCAGTCTCTCGCCTTGTCATGACAGTCGGTTTTAGCTTTCTCTACTGAGGTGCTCGGCCCGGCAGAACCGGGGCACAATCACAGTAGTTCTCCTAGCGCTACCTTAGCCGATAGAGCGGAACATAAGGTACCAAAACATAGGAGTCGGGCAAACCCAACATTTGACCTAAGACATGATTCGAAGCTGATGCATATAATGCTATAAGTTCGGGGTGCCGCACTTGTGAAAGTGTTCGGACTTTTCACACCATATTGTGAGTACGTAAGCCCCTGGTGCATTGGCCGTACCAGAGTGTACGGTTGCTAGGCGTCATTTATGAACACATAGATATGTATACATATAACAAAAGTGCGATAATAGTCGTAATGTCATTCATTTTATATTAAAGAATTGCATTAAAGCAGAGTGATACAGATAGTGTAATAAGCAAAAGAGTAGGACTATGTCCCTTCCAAGGGCGAGCTGAGGAATTATATGAGATCTGTAATCCACCTGGGAATTTCGTAGTTGTCGGCCTCCTTGGTTGCTGTATCATGTGTTCGACAATAGAGCTGCTGGACAGTGTTTCCAGAGATTGAAGTCCTGAAAGAAAAAGAAAAAGAACCAAACGGGAAGCCCCTGGTGCGGTTTAGGCCGCGTTTTGGGGCGTGCCATGGTTGTGCCCCCCTCCCCACCTGTGCCCATGGTATTTTTAATGCGTAATTATGTACGCGCGGCACGAACAACGCCGTTGGGCTGGGATTGGGGTGGCCGCCGTATTGCTACGCGAGCTCAGATCGCGCAAGGCGGTCTGTTTGCCGATTGCCCCGAGCGCGCTTGAAGGTGTCCGGGCTTTGAAACGCCGAACTGGTAGATTGCCTTGAGAGGCTGCTTTGCGCTTCTGCTGCAAGGGCCGCGGTGTGCTCCTCTGTTTGGAGAGAGCGCTCTGTGTTTCCGTTGACTGTAATAACTCCACGGGGTCCTGGCATCTTGAGCTTGAAGTATGCATAATGTGGCACCTCATTGAATCTAGCGAATGCGGTTCGTCCGAGCAGCGCGTGGTAACCACTGCGGAACGGGACTATATCGAAGGTTAACTCTTCGCTTCGGAAGTTATCCGGGGATCCGAAGACCACTTCTAGTGTAATTGAGCCTGTGCAGTGGGCCTCTATGCCTGGAATGACGCCTTTAAAGGTCGTCTTTGTGGGTTTGATCCTTGAGGGGTCTATACCCATTTTGCGCACTGTGTCCTGATAAAGCAGGTTTAGGCTGCTGCCGCCGTCCATAAGGACTCGAGTGAGGTGAAATCCGTCGATGATTGGGTCTAAGACCAGTGCGGCGAATCCGCCGTGACGGATACTAGTGGGGTGGTCCCTGCGATCGAAGGTGATCGGACAGGAGGACCAAGGGTTGAACTTTGGGGCGACTGGCTCCAGCGCATATACGTCCCTAAGCGCACGCTTCTGCTCCCTCTTGGGGATGTGGGTTGCGTATCTCATGTTCACCGTCTGCACTTGCGGGGGAAACCTCTTCTGTCCTCCAGTGTGCGGCTGCCGGGGTTCGTCCTCGTCATCGCTATGCGGCCCCTTGTCCTTGTTTTCGGCGATTAACTTGCCGGCCTGCTTGAACACCCAACAATCCCTGTTGGTGTGATTGGCTGGCTTGTCTAGGGTGCCGTGTATTTGACACGAGCGATCGTGTATACGGTCCAAGCTGGACGGACCCGGCGTACTTTGTTTGAATGGCTTTTTCCGCTGACTGTGTTTAGAGCCTTTGAATCCGGCATTGACTGTCGTATCCTCAGTACTTTCGCCGTTAATGCGGCGCTTATGCTTGTTGCGACGTGACCTGCTGTTGCCGTCCTTGGTATCTGAGGTACCATGGTTCTTTGATATGTTGTTACTGCGAGCCAACCAGCTGTCTTCTCCCACACAAAAGCGGGTCATGAGAGTCGTGAGGGCTGCCATAGATTTCGGCTTTTCCTGACCAAGGTGCCGGGCTAGCCACTCGTCTCGGATGTTGTGCTTGAAAGCCACTAAGGCCTCCGCATCCGGACAGTCGATGATTTGATTTTTCTTTGTAAGGAACCGGGTCCAGAATTGCCTGGCCGACTCTTATGGTTGCTGAATTATGTGGCTCAAGTCATCGGCGTCTGGTGGTCGCACATAAGTGCCCTGAAAGTTGTCGAGGAATGCGGCTTCCAGATCTTCCCAACAGCTAATGGAGTCCGCTGGCAAGCTATTAAGCCAATGCCGTGCTGGTCCTTTGAGTTTTAGTGGGAGGTATTTGATGGCATGTAAGTCATCACCGCGGGCCATGTGGATGTGGAGGAGGAAGTCCTCAATCCATACTGCGGGATCTGTTGTGCCGTCGTATGATTCAATGTTTATAGGTTTGAAACCTTCTGGGAATTGATGTTCCATTACTTCGTCTGTGAAGCATAAGGGGTGTGCGGCGCCTCTGTATTGGGCTATATCGCGACGCAGCTCGTATGGGTCCTGCCCGCTGTGTTCGGCCCGGCCGGATTTGCTTTTACTGTATCCGACGTGACGTTTACCGTCTCATAGAGTGGTGCGCCCTCGTGATCCGTAGATCGATCTTGAATGCTTTGCTTTGTCCTCCAATATGTCTCGCAGGTCTGGCGTATCTCCCCATGCCTTTTTATTTGGATGGCGTTGGGGCGGAGGCTGAGCTTTCGGCAGGAATGCCTCTCTATCGCGGCCACGAGGTGGCCGATCAGCCGTATCATACGATTCTTCCTCCAGTCGGGGTAGTAACCTGCGCCTTGGGTAACTCTTGGAGGGACGCTCGAGTTTATATTCCTCGGCTACGAGGACTTCATTCCATTTTTCAGCTAGCAGATCTTGATCAACTTGAAGCTGCTGCTGCTTTTTCTTCAGGCTATTTGCCGTGGCCATAAGCCTGCGCTTGAAGCGCTCTTGTTCGACGGGATCCTCTGGTACGGCGAATTCATCATCGCCAAGGCTTGCCTCGTCTTCGGAGGGGGGCATGTAATTGTCATCCTCCTCCTCTCCGCCAGCCGCTCTCTCAGGAGAGTTGGCTCCTTCATCCTCCTGATCTAACTCTTGCTGTAGGGGATTTTTGTTGTCTTCGTCGCTATCCGGAGTGTTATTATCTCCTGTGCCGGTATCACCACTTTTGCTTTGGCGGGACTTAGAGCGGCGCCGCTGACGCCAGCGCTTGGGTTGCTTCTTGGAGGGGTCATCCTCCGCTATCTCGTCGTCGTTGCCTTCATTGGGTGTATCCACCATGTATATGTCATACGACGAGGTAGCCTTCCAGTGCCCTATAGGTGCTGGCTCATGTTCGTCTCCTACATCGTCGTCCATACCGTCGATGTCTTCAGAGTCGAAGTCGAGCATGTCGGTTAAATCATCGACAGTGGCTACAAAGTGGGTGATGGGTGGGCATCGAATTTCTTTGTCGTCCGTATCCCAGTCCTGTTGGCCATGATCCGGCCAGGGCTCTCCTGACAAAGAGAGAGACCTTAGTGAATTCAGAATGTCGCCGAAGGGCGAGTGCTGAAAGATATCCGCAGCGGTGAATTCCATGATCGGCGCCGAGTCGGATTCGATTGGCAGGGGCGTAGATGGTTCGGGGTCCGGAGGAGAGTCCGGCACCTTGGAGTCACGGGCTGCACAGAGGATTATGCTGGTGTTTGGCTCGATCGCTGTTGAGACTGCAGCCCCTGAGGCGGTGTCTAGCCACCCGTCCTCGATTGGCGCAGTTGGCTCTGAGCTAAGGGTCGGAGCTGATGCGGGCGCGGCTTCTGGGGTACCGTTCAGTGGCAGAGCTAGGTCATACCCATCGCGACAGTGCGGCGCGCCTGGCTGTGGCTCGGATCCGTCGAAGATCAAGTCCCCACGGATGTTGGCCGTGTAATTCAAACTTCCAAATCTGCCCTGATGGCCAGGGGCGTAGCTTTCAATCTACTCCAGATGGCCAAGCGAATTAGCTCGCAGTGCAAAGCCGCCGAATACGAAGATCTGTCCGGGGAGAAAAGTCTCACCCTGGACCGCATCGCTGCCGATGATAGTAGGAGCCGTCAAGCCTAACGGCGACGACACAGAGGAACTCTCAATGAAAGCACCAATGTCGGTGTCAAAACCGGCGGATCTCGGGTAGGGGGTCCCGAACTGTGCGTCTAGGCCGGATGGTAACATGAGGCAAGGGACACGAAGTTTTACCCAGGTTCGGGCCCTCTTGATGGAGGTAAAACCCTACGTCCTGCTTGATTAATATTGAAGATATGGGTGTTACAAGAGTAGATCTACCACGAGATCAGAGAGGCTAAACCCTAGAAGCTAGCCTATGGTATGATTGTATGTTCTGATCGTTGTCCTACGGACTAAAACCCTTCGGTTTATATAGACACCGAAGAGGGTTAGGGTTACACAAGGTTGGTTACAAAGGAGGAGATATCCATATACGTATTGCCTAGCTTGCCTTCCACGCCAAGTAGAGTCACATCCGGACACGAGATGAAGTCTTCAATCTTGTATCTTCAGTCTAACAGTCCAGCCAATGGAGATAGTCCGGCTGTCCGGAGACCCCCTAATCCAGGACTCCCTCAATAGCCTCCACACAAAATCTAACCGTTACACACAATTTACCAAACTCGGTGGGACCGAATCGTGAAACTTGGTCAGACCGATTTAGTTCATAATATGACCGTTAGGATTTTCGGTGGGACCAACATGTCAACTCGGTGAGACCAATTTCGTTAGGGTTAGGGCATAACGTAATCTCGGTGAGACCGATTACAAAGACTCGGTGGGACCGATTTTGGTAATAGACAAACAGAGAGTTGGTCAGGCAAACTCAGTGGGACCGATTCGCTCATCTCGGTTGTACCGAAATGGTACGAAAGGGAAACAGAGAGTTTGCATTGCAATCTCGGTGGGACCGATCACTCATCTTGGTTTGACCGAAACGTTACGAAGGGAAACAGAGAGATTACAATCCCATCTCGGTGAGACCGAGATCCCTATCGGTAAGACCGAAAAGACTAGGGTTTCTGGCAGTGGCTATGTCAACTGAACTCGGTGGCGCCGGATAGACAGATTCGGTGGGGCCGAGTTTGACTTTTGGTTTGGGACATATGTGGATGTGAGAAAGTAGTTGAGGGTTTTTGGAGCATATCACTAAGCACTTTGAGAAAGAAACTCATTAAGTAACACTTCACCCCCTCTTGATAGTATTGGCTTTTCCTATGGACTCAATGTGATCTTGGATCACTTAAAATGAAAAAATGTAGAGTCCTGAGCTTTGAGCTTGAGCCAATCCTTTGTCCTTAGCATTTTGAGGGGTCCACATTTCTCATCCATGCCATGCCAATCATTGAGCTTTCCTGAAATGTTTATCTTGAAGTAGCATTAGCTCAATGAGCTATATGTTGTTAGGAATTACCAAAACCACCCAGGGATAGTTGCACTTTCAGTAAACCGTCACTTGAAGCTGGCCCAAGTGTCAGAAAAATCATGGTAGCAACTAAGCACTAGTTATAATCTACCTATGGAAATTGATCTAGAAAAAATCTACCTATGGAAATCGAGTTACTGTTAAACATCGACAACAAGTGCGACACTAGAGAAAAGCAAACGTGTGCTTTAGAGCATCTCCAACAGCCGCCCAGTGCGCGGCTCCCAAAAAATGGGTTTACAGCGTGCAATTAGTTTTTCTTAGGGCGCTAGAAGACGTTTGCTCCAACAAGCGCTGCAAAATATGCTACGCGCACGAGTCCAACGGTCCCAACTCAAGCGGTCCCATCTGCAGCAGCCCAGAGTTTGCAGCACGCACGACCGGACGCACTAAATATGCTACGCGCGATGACTTTTTAATGCGGGCTGCATTAATTATAGTGCGCTCGCGCGCTTTTTGTGCGGCTGCTGGAGACTCCAAATCGGATCCGCACATGCTAAAAGCAGTTTTTATACTGCGCATCGCTTATATAGCGCTTCTGTTGGAGATTCTCTTAGGCCGCATCGGCTTAGGGTAGTGCGAGTTCTCGGGGTGACCGAAAACCATTGCGGATGGCGCTAAGACATGGCTGGGTAGGGAGACACATAAGAGAGGGGTAACATATGGTAAAATAAACAGGAGCTCATGATTATCATGCTTCAGTAGCTAGGTTTGGTCGAGGGTTCGCTGGATACTATAGTAGTTTGAACTGCTTTGGTTTTGTTAATGAAAATCGAAAGGGGGAGCCCTTCTTTTATAAAAAAATGAGAGCGCACAAAGGAAATCCTCCATGACATTTTTATTTTGTGAGAAAAATCCTCCATAACATTTAGGGTGTGGCTAGGTCTCAATCGACTAAGATTTAATCAAGTCTTAGTCATGTGACACAACATGCAAGAGAGAAAGAAAAACTAAAAAGAAAATTTTGCACGTATCTTAATATAAGATCTCATGGATTTAGTATCGACTGAGACTTAGCAAGACTATAACATTTAATCAATGCTTATGTTCTATGTGTATTGTTGCATGCATGGCAATCACACGAGCATACGAGCATTTGTATAGTGAATGTCCTTGGGCTTACGAGTCAAGTATCACATCTTAAAATCCTAAAAAAGTATCACAGCTTAAAATCCTAAAAAAAGTATCACAGCTTAAATGATCTCGTTGCTACCACAAGAAACACCATTTGCGGGAGTCGACGCCGTGTTCACGGAGCTCGTCACCGTGGTCCACCGGTTTGCCGCCGCCGCCGCTGCCATGAGATGCTGGAACGGGTTCGCCGACGGAGCAATGTCCATCTTGCCCTCAAGCATCTTCACCACCACACGCATCAGTGGCCTCGCCTCCGGCTGCTGCTGCACGCAGCAGAACACCACCTCACATATCCTATGCGTCGTCTTCTCATCTTGCTCGGCACAGCCCTCCACGACTTCCATTAGCTCGCCGCCACCGGCAGAGCTACATTAGGGCCAGAGGGGGCCGTTGCCCCCCATGTCACACCCAATATGCGACTCTATCCTAAAGGAACTCGAAGGTCCCACCAAGGATAAAACCGTATATTGACACACTTTTGCAGGGTGGACATCATTACATCGTACCATTACATTATAATTGGGGATACATACAAAAGGCATACAAATGCCACATGAATACATCAAACTTCATACATTATCAGAATCGAAGTTTGACCCATTATCTATGATGATGTTGTGCGGGACACCATATCTGAATGTTAACTCTCTGATGAAGCTGACAGTAGTACTTGCTTCGAGGTTTTTGATAGGCTTGGCTTCAATCCATTTGGTGAGCTTGTCGACTGCTACGAGCACATGGGTGAAGCCACTTCTGCCAGTCCTCAGAGGCCCAACCATAACTAATCCCCAAACAGCAAAGGGCCAAACGAGTGGAATGGTCTTTAGGGCTGATGCAGGCTTGTGAGACATGTTGGAGTAGAACTGACAACCTTCACATCTGTCGACTATGTCTTTTGACATTTCATTTGCTCGTGGCCAATAAAATCCCGCTCGGTTTTCTTTGTCCACAATGGTCCGAGAGGACGCATGGTGACCACAGGTCCCCTAGTGGATGTCGTTGAGGATCACTCGGCCTTCTTCCGGTGTTATGCACTTCTGAGCAACTCCGGTAACACTCTCTCTGTAAAGCTGTCCATCCATTACCTTGAAAGCTTTAGATCGACGGATAATCTGACGGGCCTCTTCTTCATCCTCTGGGAGCTCTTTCCTGAGAATATACGTGATGTACGGCACTGTCCAATCAAGCATGACAACCAAAACTTCCATGACCAAGTCAACCACGGCTGGGATTTCAACTTCAGTCGGATCAGTAGGGCTCTTAGCTTGTGAGGGCTCCTCCATGAAGGGATCCCCTTGGACGGACGGCGTGTGAAGATGCTCCAAGAACACATTACTGGGAATAGGCTCACGCTTGGAGCCTATCTTTATCAAATCATCAGCTGCTTGATTTTTCAGTCGGGGTATATGATTGATACGTCTCAAAACGTATCTATAATTTTCGATTGTTCAATGCTATTATATTATTTGTTTTGGATGTTTGTGGGCCTTATTATGCACTTTTATATTATTTTTGGGACTAACCTATTAACCCAGAGCCCAGTGCCAGTTTCTGTTTTTCCCTTGTTTCAGTGTTTCACAGAAAAGGAATATCAAACGGAGTCCAAACGGAATGAAACCTTCGGGAGCGTGATTTTCGGAACGAACGTGATCCAGGAGACTTGAAGTTGAAGTCAAGGAAGCTTCGAGGTGCCCATGAGGCAGGGAGGCGCGCCTGCCCCCTAGGCGCGTCCCCACCCTCGTGGCCATCGTGGCTCCCCTGACCGACTTCTTTCGCCTATATATATCCATATACCCTAAAAACTTCAAAGAACAGAATAGATCGGGAGTTCCACCGCCAGAAGCCTCCGTAGCCACCGAAAACCAATCTAGACCCGTTCTGGCACCCTACCGGAGGGGGGAATCGCTCTCCGGTGGCCATCTTCATCATCTCGGTGCTCTCCATGACGAGGAGGGAGTAGTTCCCCCTTGGGGCTGAGGGTATGTACCAGTAGCTATGTGTTTGATCTCTCTCTGTCTCTTGTGTTCTTGAGGTGGCACGATCTTGATTTATCGCGAGCTTTGTTATTATATTTGGATCTTATGATGTTTCTCCCCCTCTACTGTCTTGTGATGAATTGAGTTTTCCCTTTGAAGTTATCTTATTGGATTGAGTCTTTAAGGATTTGAGAACACTTGATGTATGTCTTGCACGTGCTTATCTGTGGTGACAATGGGATATCATGTGATCCACTTGATGTATGCTTTGGTGATCAACTTGCGAGTTTCGTGACCTCGTGAACTTATGCATAGGGGTTGGAACATGTTTTCGTCTTGACTCTCCGGTAGAATCTTTGGGGCACTCTTTGAAGTTCTTTGTGTTGGTTGAATAGATGAATTTGAGATTGCGTGATGCATATCGTATAATCATACCCACGGATACTTGAGGTGACATTGGAGTATCTAGGTGACATTAGGGTTTTGGTTGATTTGTGTCTTAAGGTGTTATTCTAGTACGAACTCTATGATAGATTGAACGAAAAGAATAGCTTCGTGTTATTTTACTACGGACTCTTGAATAGATCGATCAGAAAGGATAACTTTGAGGTGGTTTCGTACCCTACCATTATCTCTTCGTTTGTTCTCCGCTATTAGTGACTTTGGTCTTTGTTGCATGTTGAGGGATAGTTATATGATCCAATTATGTTATTATTGTTGAGAGAACTTGCACTAGTGAAAGTATGAACCCTAGGCCTTGTTTCCTAGCATTGCAATACCATTTGTGCTCACTTTTATCATTAGTTACCTTGCTCTTTTTATATTTTCAGATTACAAAAACCTTTATCTACCATCCATATTGCACTTGTATCACCATCTCTTCGCCGAACTAGTGCACCTATACAATTTACCATTGTATTGGGTGTGTTGGGGACAGAAGAGGCTCTTTGTTATTTGGTTGCAGGGTTGTTTGAGAGAGACCATCTTCATCCTATGCCTCCCACAGATTGATAAACCTTAGGTCATCCACTTGAGGGAAATTTGCTACTGTCCTACAAACCTCTGCACTTGGAGGCCCAACAACGTCTACAAGAAGAAGGTTGTGTAGACATCAACTCTTTTCTGGCGCCGTTGCCACGGAGGTTAGCGCTTGAAGGTATATCTTAAGATCTTGCAATCGAATCTTTTTGTTTCTTGTTTTATCACTAGTTTAGTTTATTAAAAAATGGAATTGAGTTTGCCTCATACGCTTCATCTTTTTAATATCTTTCGTGAGTATGATGGAAAGGAAAGTTGTGCCAAAGTGTTAGAAGAAGAATGCATTAAAATGTTTGGCACTAAATCTTTGAATGATGAGCATGATTGCAATGTTATTAGTACGAACTCTTTGAATATCCATAGTACTAATGATGATTGCACTAGTCATGATGAAAATATCTCTTATAAGCATGTCGATTTTTGTGGAGTGCATAGAGTTTGCAAGTACACACCAAACAGGGAAGATAGATTTTGCAAGAGGCATAAGTACTTGGAAACTAAATGGTTGCAAGAAAGGCTAGATGTTTGTGCTGAAAATTTAAACTTTCTTAGCCGTACTTGTGAACTTTGCAATGAACATGATCATTTTAGTACCCATTGCAAATTGTTTCATGATTGTATCGTGTCCAAAAATTGTGATGACTTGATTTCCCTTGCACATCATAATGAACTTAGTTTGCTCCTGGGTTATGAAGAAATGAAACGTATATCTAAGGTTATTCCAGAATTTTCCCTTGATAGAGTTCTTAATTTTGATCTAGAGGAAATTTATATGTATTGTGCGGTGAATTGCATTAAAAATCCTTATATTGCCAAGTATATAAAGAAAAGAAAACAAATAGAGTATGAAGAGAATACTAATGAAAGGGAAGAGGCTTCCAAATATCCTCCTATTATTTCTTATGATGAATCAGGTAATGAGGAGGAGCCTTCTATTCAACCAATCTCATTAATAAGGAGCTCAAAAAAGAGGGTTAAACCCACACACGATGTGAATAAGAAAAAGAAAAGATGGAGAAGCAAAGGTAGAAAGGTATCCCTCCCAAATGATGTTGCTCCTATTACTCATTGTGATGATGATAATTGCTATACTATCGGTGCTATCCATACTATTAATGATGAGAGTGATTATGCTTATGATATGAAAGGGCCCAAGCTTGGGGATGCTATGTTTGAGAATATATTTGCTGCAATTAATGTTTGTCCCAATCTTAGGGATTCTATGTTTAATGAAGATGATATTTCTAGCCTCCCAAGTTTTGATATGCAAATTTGTTATGATGATAGCATGCCTCCTACTTATGATGATTATATAGATGAAAGTGGGTTTGGAAGAGTGTAAACTTTAGGAAGTAATGATCCCACTATTTTGGAGGATGTTGAATCTTATTGTGATAATTATGAAAGTGTATTTGGATAGGTCATGACTTTATTTAGTAATGATTCCACTATCTTGGAAGAGGTTTCAATCGATTATGATGAGAACAAAGTTGCTACCTATGATGATTATTGTGATGACACTTATGCTCTAAAAAGCAGTGATGATTATATTTATAAAACTTGTCATGATTATGATTACCCTTTTTCTGAACATTACTCCTTTAATGTGGAAACAATTTATAGTATTCAAGTTTGTTATGATACTCCCCCTATTCCGAACGAGAAGAATTTTGCTTATGTGGAGAGTAATAAAATTTATATGCTTGTAGATCATGAAAAGAATGCTTTATGTGATAGTTATATTGTTTAATTTATTCATGATTCTACTGAAAATTAATATGAGGGAAGAACATATGCTTGTAGGGATTGCAATAATATCAAGTTTCCTCTCTATGTGCTTAAAGTTTTAAAGTTATGCTTGTTTTGCCTTCCTATGCTAGTTGATTATTGTTCCCATAAGTTGTTTGCTCACAAAATCCCTATGCATAGGAAGTGGGATAGTCTTAAATGTGCTAGTCATTATTCATGATGCTCTCTTTATGTTTCAATTCTTATCTTTTATGTGAGCATCATTGAAATCATCATGCCTAGCTAGGGGCGTTAAAGGATAGCGCTTGTTGGGAGGCCACCCAATTTTATTTTTGTTCTTTGCTTTTTGCTCTTGTTTAGTACTAAATAATTCATCTAGACTCTGTTTAGATGTGGTTTTATGATTTAATTAGTGTTTGTCCCAAGTAGAACCTTTGGGAAGACTTGGGGAAAGTCTTTGCGATCATGCTGTAAAAAACAGAAACTTTAGCGCTCACGAGATTTGCTGCCATTTCTTATTGGAGAGTGATATTTAGTTAATTCTTTTTTAATATGATTAATAGATAAATTCCTCACGTCTAGCAATTTATTTTAGAATTTTATTAGTTCCAGAAGTATATGTTTGATACAAATTACTACAGACTATTCTGTTTTTGACAGATTCTGTTTTCTATGTGTTGTTTGCTTATTTTGATGAATCTATGAGTAGTATCGGAGGGTATGAACCATAGAGAAGTTGCAATACAGTAGGTATTACACCAATATAAATAAATAATGAGTTCACAACAGTACCTAAGTGGTGATTTATTTTCTTATACTAACGGAGCTTACGAGTTTTCTGTTAAGTTTTGTGTTGTGAAGTTTTCAAGTTTTGGGTAAAGATTCGATGGACTATGGAATAAGGAGTGGCAAGAGCCTAAGCTTGGGGATGCCCAAGGCACCCCAAGGTAATATTCAAGGACAACCAAGAGCCTATGGGGATGCCCCGGATAGCATCCCCTCTTTCATCTTCGTTCATCGGTAACTTTACTTGGAGCTATATTTTTATTCGCCACATGATATGTGTTTTGCTTGGAGCATCATTTTATTTTATTATGTTTTGCTTGCTCTTTGAATAAAATACCAAGATCTTAAATTATTAAATGTTAGAGAGTCTTCACATAGTTTTATAATTATTCGACTACTCATTGATCTTCACTTATATCTTTCGGAGTAGTTTGTCATTTGCTCTAGTGCTTCACTTATATCTTTTTAGAGCACAACGGTGGTTTTAGTTTATAGAAATTGTTGAACTCTCATGCTTCACTTATATTATTTTGAGAGTCTTTTAGAACAGCATGGTAATTTGCTTTCGATATAATAAAAACTTTCCTATAAGTGCATTGAATGCTAAGAGAAGTTTGATGCTTGATAATTGTTTTGAGATATGAAGATAGTGATATTAGAGTTGTGCTAGTTGAGTAATTGTGAATTTGAGAAATACTCGTGTTGAAGTTTGCAAGTCCCATAGCATGCACGTATGGTGACCGTTGTGTAGCAAATTTGAAACATGAGGTGTTATTTGATTGTCTTCCTTATGAGTGGCGGTCGGGGACGAGCGATGGTCTTTTCCTACCAATCTATCCCCCTAGGAGCATGCGCATAATGCTTGGTTTTTGATGACTTGTAGATTTTTGCAATAAGTATGTGAGTTCTTTATGACTAATGTTGAGTCCATGGATTATACGCACTCTCACCCTTCCACCATTGCTAGCCTCTTCGGTACCGTGCATTGCCCTTTCTCACCTTAAGAGTTGGTGCAAACTTCGCCGGTGCATCCAAATCCCGTGATACGGTACGCTCTATCACACATAAACCTCCTTATATCTTCCTCAAAACAGCCACCATACCTACCTATTATGGCATTTCCATAGCCATTCTGAGATATATTGCAATGCAACTTTCCGCCGTTCCGTTTATTACGACACACTTCATCATTGTCATATTGCCTTGCATGATAATGTAGTTGACATCGTATTTGTGTCAAAGCCACCATTCATAATTTTTTCATACATGTCACTGATGAGTCATTGCACATCTCGGTACACCGCCGGAGGCATTCATATAGAGTCATATCTTGTTCTAGTATCGAGTTGTAATCATTGAATTGTAAATAAATAGAAGTGTGATGATCATCATTAAAAAAAAGAAAAAAGAGAAAGGCCCAAAAAAAGAGAATAAAAAGGGGCAATGCTACTATCCTTTTTCCACACTTGTGCTTCAAAGTAGCACCATGATCTTTATGATAGAGAATCTCCTGTTTTGTCATTTTCATATACTAGTGGGAACTTTTCATTATAGAACTTGGCTTGTATATTCCAACAATGGGCCTCCTCAAGTGCCCTAGGTCTTCGTGAGCAAGCAAGTTGGATGCACACCCACTTAGTTTCTTTTGTTGAGCTTTCATACATTTATAGCTCTAGTGCATCCGTTGCATGACAATCCCTACTCCTTGCATTGACATCAATTGACGGGCATCTCCCTAGCCCATTGATTAGCCGCGTCGATGTGAGACTTTCTCCTTTTTTGTCTTCTCCACATAACCCCCTTCATTATATTCTATTCCACCCATAATGCTATATCCATGGCTCACGCTCATGTATTGCGTGAAAGTTGGAAAATAGTTTGAGATTACTAAAGTGTGAAACAATTACTTGGCTTGTCATCGGGGTTGCGCATGATGAGAGCATTCTTGTGTGACGAAAATGGAGCATGACCAAACTATATGATTTTGTAGGGATGAACTTTCTTTGGCCATGTTATTTTTAGAAGACATGATTGCTTGGTTAGTATGCTTAAAGTATTATTATTTTTATGTCAATATTAAACTTTTGTCTGGAGTGTTATGGATATGAACATTCATGCCACAATAAAGAGAATTACTTAGAAAAATATGTTAGGTAGCATTCCACATCAAAAATTCTGTTTTTATCATTTACCTACTCGAGGACGAGCAAAAATTAAGCTTGGGGATGCTGATACGTCTCCAACGTATATATAATTTTTGATTGTTCCATGCTATTATATTATCTGTTTTGGATGTTTATGGGCTTTATTATGCAATTTTATATTATTTTTGAGACTAACCTATTAACCCAGATCCTAGTGCCAGTTTCAGTTTTTCCCTTGTTTCAGTGTTTCACAGAAAAGGGATATCAAACGGAGTCCAAACGGAATGAAACCTTCGGGAGCGTGATTTTTGGAACGAACGTGATCCAGGAGACTTGAAGTTGAAGTCAAGGAAGCTTCGAGGTGGCCACGAGGCAGGGAGGCGCGCCTGCCCCCCTAGGCGCGCACCCCACCCTCGTGGGCCCCTCGTGGCTCTCCTGACCGACTTCTTTCGCCTATATATATATATATATCCATATACCCTAAAAACTTCGAAGAACAGAATATATCGGGAGTTCCGCCGCCAGAAGCCTCCGTAGCCACTGAAAACCAATCTAGACCCGTTTCGGCACCCTACCGGAATCCCTCTCTGGTGGCCATCTTCATCATCCCGGCGCTCTCCATGACGAGGAGGGAGTAGTTCCCCCTCGGGGCTGAGGGTATGTACCAGTAGCTATGTGTTTGATCTCTCTCTCTCTCGTGTTCTTGAGGTGGCACGATCTTGATGTATCGCGAGCTTTGCTATTATATTTGGATCTTATGATGTTTCTCCCCCTCTACTCTCTTGTGATGAATTGAGTTTTCCCTTTGAAGTTATTTTATCGGATTGAGTCTTTAAGGATTTGAGAACACTTGATGTATGTCTTGCACGTGCTTATCTGTGGTGACAATGGGATATCATGTGATCCACTTATGTATGTTTTAGTGATCAGCTTGCGAGTTCCGTGACCTCGTGAACTTATGCATAGAGGTTGGCACACGTTTTCGTCTTGACTCTCCGGTAGAATCTTTGGGGCACTCTTTGAAGTTCTTTGTGTTGGTTGAATAGATGAATCTGAGATTGTGTGATGCATATCGTATAATCATACCCACGGATACTTGAGGTGACATTGGAGTATCTAGGTGACATTAGGGTTTTGGTTGATTTGTGTCTTAAGGTGTTATTCTAGTACGAACTCTATGATAGGTTGAATGGAAAGAATAGCTTCGTGTTATTTTACTACGGACTCTTGAATAGATCGATCAGAAAGGATAACTTTGAGGTGGTTTCGTACCCTACCATAACCTCTTCGTTTGTTCTCCGCTATTAGTGACTTTAGAGTGACTCTTTGTTGCATGTTGAGGGATAGTTATATGATCCAATTATGTTATTATTGTTGAGAGAACTTGCACTAGTGAAAGTATGAACCCTAGGCCTTGTTTCCTAGCATTGCAATACCGTTTGTGCTCACTTTTATCATTAGTTACCTTGCTATTTTTATATTTTTCAGATTACAAAAACCTTTATCTACCATCCATATTGCACTTGTATCACCATTTCTTTGCTGAACTAGTGCACCTATACAATTTACCATTGTATTGGGTAAGTTGGGGACAGAAGAGACTCTTTGTTATTTGGTTGCAGGGTTGTTTGAGAGAGACCATCTTCATCCTATGCCTCCCACGGATTGATAAACCTTATGTCATCCACTTGAGGGAAATTGCTATTGTCCTACAAACCTCTGCACTTGGAGGCCCAAGAACGTCTACAAGAAGAAGGTTGTGTAGTAGACATCAGTGATGGTGCTCTAACCCCTCAAACTTCTTCTCTAACTTTGTCACTGCATTACAATAGTCAGTCATAGTCGGGCTTCTGACGTCCCACTCCTTCATTACTTGATTAACCACTAAATCTGAGTCATCGTAAACCATTAGGCGACAGACGCCGAGTGAAATGGCCATACGCAACCCGTACAGAAGTGCTTCATATCCAGCTTCGTTGTTGAGGAATCAAAATGGATCTGAAGAACATAGCTGGGTCTGTCTCCTCGAGGGGATACCAATACCACCCCAACATTAGAACCGTTCAGCATCTTGGATCCATCAAAGAACATGGTCCAATGCTCCGAGTGAATCTGAGTCGGTTGTTGCTGCTCGATCCACTCGGCGAGGAAATCTGCTATTGCCTAGGACTTGATAGCTTTCTTTGCCTCAAACTTGATATCCAAGGGAAGGAGTTCAATCGCCCACTTTGCCACTCGACCAGTTGCATCTCTGTTGTTCAGAATTTCTGACAATGGTGCATCGCTGATGACTGTAATGGAGTGATCAGAGAAATAATGTGCAACCTTCTTTGTGGTCATGTAAATTCCATAAACAAGCTTCTGATAATGTGGATATCTTTGCTTGGATGGAGTCAAGACTTCAGAAATATAGTACACTGGGCGCTGAACTTTATAGGTTTTTCCTTCTTCTTCCCGCTCGACCGTAAGTACTGTACTGACAACTTGTCTAGTGGCTGCAATATAAAGCAGTAAAGGTTCTTTGCTGATTGGGGAAGCAAGAACCGGCTGGGTGGAAAGCAGGGTTTTGAGCTCTGCAAACGCTGCATCAGCTTCAAGAGTCCACTCGAACTTATCAGATTTCTTCATCAGTCGGTAAAGAGGCAATGCCTTTTAATCGAGGCGAGAGATGAATCGACTCAAGGCAGCCAAACAACCAGTAAGCTTCTGAACGTCATGCACACGCACAGGGCGTTTCATCCGGAGTATGGCCCCAACTTTCTCTGGGTTGGCATCGATCCCTCGTTCGAAAATGAGGAAACCGAGTAACTTTCCTCCTGGAACTCCAAATATGCATTTCGACGGATTAAGCTTGATATCATACCTTCTTAGGTTGGCAAAGGTTTCAGCGAGGTCAGTCAGTAGGTCGGAACCTTTGCGTGACTTGACCACAATGTCATCCATATATGCTTCCACATTCCGACTAATTTGAGTGAGCAGGCACTTCTGAATCATCCTCATAAATGTGGCACCAGCGTTCTTGAGACCGAATGGCATGGTGACATAACAAAAGCACCCGGATGGAGTGATGAAAGTTGTTTTTATCTCATCGGGTTCATACAGTCGGATATGATGATACCCGAAATAGGCGTCTAGAAAAGACAAACGCTCACACCCCGTAGTCGAGTCAACGATTTGATCGATACGGGGGAGAGGGAAATGATCTTTCAGACGGGCTTGATTGATATGCTTGAAGTCAATGCACATACGAAGTGAATCGTCCTTCTTGGGGACCATGACAACACTGGCAAGCCACTCGGAGTGGTAAATCTCTCGGATGAACTCAGCTGCTAGGAGCCGATCCACTTCCTCGCCAATTGCCTTTCTCTTCTGTACGACAGACTGTCTAAGATGTTCCTTGACTGGCTTCACTTTTGGGTCGACTCACAAACGGTGCTCAGCCAGTCCCCTGGGTACACCTGGCATGTCAGAAAGTTTCCATGCAAAGATGTCCCAGCTCTCACAGAGGAACTGAATGAGTGCTTCTTTCTATTTGCTGTCGAGTGACGTTGAGATATGAGTAGGAGCAGCATTAGGATCGATCAGGTGAATATGAATCGGCTTTGTTTCTCTGGACGACTGAAATGCAGAATCTTTGGCAGGCTTCTTGGCTCGCAACAAATCACTCGAATCTGCATTTTTCTGATACTCTTGCATTTCAACTGCTGCCATTTGTGCATCGGCAATTTTGGAACCCTTCTGGAAGCATTCCTCTGCCTTCTGTCGATTGCCAGTGACCGTGATCACTCCTCTGGGACCAGGCATTTTCAACTTGAGATACACGTAACATGGTCGAGCCATAAAACGCGCGTATGCAGGCCTCCCCAAAATAGCACGATAAGCACTCTGGAAATCCACTGCTTCAAATATCAACTTTTCCTTACGATAATTCTTTGAATCACCAAAAACCACGTCCAGGGTTATCTGGCCGAGTGATTCAGCCTTCTTGCCAGGGATGACGCCGTGAAAGCTTATGTTGCTCTCACTAAGTTTAGACATCGGAATGCCCATCCCTTTCAAGGTGTCAGCATAAAGAATATTCAAACCACTACCACCATCCATCAACACTTTGGTCAATCGAGTACCTCCAACAACTGGGTCGACCACCAACGCTTGCCTCCCTGGAGTGGCTATGCGAGCAGGGTGATCAGACTGGTCGAATGTGATAGTTATTTGTGACCACTTCAAGTATGTTGTCGTTGCCGGAGCAACCATATTCACTTCTCTGTTGATCACTTTTAGTCGACTTTTGCTCTCAACATCAGCAAAAATCACTAGGGTGGAATTGACATTGGGAAAACCATCATCTTCCTCTTTGTCCTCATCCTTGTCTGATTCCTTTTCCTTCTCATTAGGTTGTTTCTCTCAGAATTGCTCGATCAGAACCCGACACTGTCGAGTGGTATGCTTAGGATAAATCAGATTGCCTTCTTCATCCTTCTTGGTGTGAATGTGACATGGAAAATCCAACACATCATTTCCAGCTTGATCTTTCACTTTCTTGGGGGTCCAGGGCCCCTTAGGTTTCCCTTTAAACTTTTCGTGAATCACTGTCGTAGTTTCACCAGGGCCTGCAGGCTCAGCTTTACGCTTCTGTTTCCGATTGGAATTGCCTCCACCGGTGTCCTGCCCGACTGGTTTGATCTTTCCACTGAGGATTCGATCATCTTCTTCTCTGTTAGCATACCGAGTGGCTATTTCCATCATCCGAGTCAGAGACATATCTCCTGTCCGACCGAATTTCAGGACTAGTTCTCGATATTTAACGCCTTCCTTGAAGGCACAAACTACTTGATGCTGGGATACATTTTCCACTATGTGATGCAAAGTGGTCCACCTATGAATGTAATCTCTCAGATTCATTCGGTTTTTGCACGCAATGTTGCAATTCTGTTAACCCTGCTGGCCGCTTGCAAGTACCCTCAAAAGTTCTACTCCCTCCTTTCCGGTTTATAGGGCTTATCTCAAAATTTAAGTTTTTCCATTTTATAAGGTTGTTCCCCATCACATGTTCAGACTTTAAGGTGCATTAAATCATTGCATGCAAGTAATAAGAGAAAACTGACCAATGCATGCACTTTATGCATGCATGCATTGCAATTAATGCATTCGTAAACATAATTTTTTGAGGAAAACAAGAGCATTAATTGGGTGCTTTTGCAAACTACAAAAAATATTCCACCACCCATCATCTACCTTGGTTGGTGATATTTTTGAATTGAGCCTTATAAACCAGAAAGGAGGGAGTAACAAACACTCGGGCAAGTTCTTCCCAACTGAATATACTGCCTGGTGCTAACTGAGACAACCATGCTCTGGCTGAACCTTCCAACATCAGAGGAAGATGCTTCATGGCCACTTCATCATTGCCGCCACCAATCTGCACAGCCACTCGGTAATCCTCAAGCCAAGTGTCAGGCTTGGACTCACCAGTGAACTTGCTGACTCTAGTCGCCAACCTGAAGTTGGGAGGAATCACCGCGGCTCTGATGGCTCTGCTGAAACACTCTGGACCCGAAACATGAACTCTGCTGCCAGTCGGGTGATCTCTATCAAGGCCTCCCTGTGTGCTCTGTTCCTGTCAACTAGACCTTGAACGAGAATTGATCTAGCATCAAAGCCTGGCTCCCTTGGGTCGACCGGTATTCTTCGCTCGCCACTGTGAGGGTGTCTGTTATCATATTGCTGAGGCACATATTATCCACTCCTCGGAGGAGGTGTGGGCACTCAACGACGGTCATCACGGCTGAGTCGGTGATCATACTGCTCGTGGTTTCTATACTGATCTTGATGGTGCCCACGTCCCTCACGCCGCGGGGGCGATCTTGGGCTGTGGGCCGACTAAATTGTATCTGTCATCACAGATCTGCTATGAATCCTATTCCGCGGCTGAGACACTGCTGTGTTCTGCTCTCATGCTGCCCGGAGTAAGGCCCGGATCTGCATCAAACCTCGGCCAGCCTCCGACTGGGAAGGCTGAATTGACTCTGCTATACGGGCTGCAGCTGTGAGATTTTGAATCGGAGTGCGGTATACCTGAGGTTGAGGCGGAAAAAGCTGTCGTCGACTGGACTCAGGAACCCGCTGTCGAGCACGCTCGTCGAGTGCACGCTGAAGGTTCTCCAGTCGAGTGCGCTCAGCCAAGTTGGCCAGGCACGCCTCCTCCAAGGCCCGGGCCTCGGTGGTTTCCCCAATGATGGGCGTGTTGAGCGCATCCATATTGCGGCGGCGAAGCTCTCCTCTCTGCTGTGAAGAAAGGGGTTGGGGGCGGTACTCCTCGTGAACGCTTCTGAGTGGAATGCTTTTGTCGAGTGGATGATGGTATCCCTTGAACGCTTCTAACTTTAAGGTGATGTTCTAGGGGAGGGTGTCTAGGTCATGCTTATGACCCTACCCTAGGTACATAGCTTCATCAACCTTTGGAAGGGGTACGGCTTAATTAGTGATTCTGGGTTTTCTTCTCTTTTTTCTACTTTGGAAGGGGTACGGCTTAATTTGTTTCGTTTCTTTTCATTTCTAGTTTTTTCACTTGTATAACATTTTCTTTTTGAGAAACACACAATAAAAATTTCTTTTATGAAAAACAATGTCCAAATTCTCTTTCCTCCCACTTTTATAAAAACTTAGATTATTGGGTCGCTCATTTGAACAGCCCAACAAGCATTTCTGTATTGAACACGATTCAAAGATTTGTTTTACTTTTGAAAGACCTTGTGCCACTCTTGAAAAAAAAAGACCTTGCGCCATGCCCCCTATGCTTTCAAACTAATTTGCCCCTATAGGAACAAAGAAAAACATTTTTTAGCAACAAAGAAAACCATTTTGTCCTAAAGAAAAGACAAAGAAGAACACATCAAAGGAATTCTCAGGCGAGATCGTCGCTCTGGGGAAGAAAAAATTTCAACTGTTATACAAAGAACGTTGATGCTTTGCACGTACCAATGGACGCCTCCTCCTAGCATCACGATTACTCTAGCCCCGTCTGCAAGGGCTGCATCTAGCTAGCGACCAACTGTTACATCATTTCTTAATCAGCTCATTTTTCTGATTATCGTCAAGTAAGTCATCATATTAAACCCCGCTGAAGATCGCGAATCCAAATATTTCCGCATTTTCTGCACGTAACCCGTCTACTCTCCGTAGCTTTCGCCACCTGTAATTCCAGACTTTGAGGCTTTGAGCCGACCATGTCCTCCCACTTTGCTCACCTCGATGCGTACGTGAACACCACGTCCAAAGTCTCCCGCCATCACCACCCATAAGAGTCCCACATTTCAATCATCCATCAACACCCGGATCGGTCCTGGATCCCCCAAGACCTTCGCGACCAACAACCGCGACATGCAATCATCGTAGCCGGCGACTCTAATCTACTCCGGCGACCAAGAAGAGGCGGCGGGAAGGTCAGGAACCCGATCGCCGACCGATCGACCATGCCGAGGGAGTGCAACCCGTGCAGCGGCATGCTGGCGCTCTTCAAGGGGCGCCCCAGGGCGCAGCAGCTGTCGCAGCCGCCGAAGCCGACGCTGCTCCGCCGCACGTTCGGCAGGATGAAGAGCAACCGCCGGCGCCGGCGCCACCGCTCCAGCAGCTTCAGCTCCGTGCGCGCGGTCTTCTGGCCGCTCATGTCCATGGGCTCCGATGTGGACCGCAGCTTCGTCGCCGACCGGCCGCCCAGGAGCTCCTCCGACGACAGCGGCGGCACCGCCGTGCGCGCGCCGTCGCCGTCCCTCGACACGCCCGGCGCGGGGTCGACCACGGCGGCGCGGCTGCTCGCGATCCAGGCTCAGATCAGCGAGGCCGCCGCGTCGGCGTCTCCTGCCAAGCAGACCGGCACGGCATCTGGCGCCGTGCGCGCCCCGTCGCCGTCGCTGGACGAGCAAGCAGCGTTGTCGACGACGGCCGCGCGGGTGCTCGCGCTGCAGGCCCGGCTAGGCTCGGCCGCGGTATTCGCGTCGCCGACGAAGCCGATCACCACCGCGGTGCATCGTCTCAGCGACGTGGCCGCCGCCTGCGGAGACGGCGACGTGGAGGAGGCGTGCAAAGGCTTCGAGCGGCACCTGATGGAGATGCTGGTGGAGGAGGCCAAGGTGGGGGACCTCATGGACGTCGAGGAGCTGCTGGGATGCTGGGAGAAGCTCAGGTCGCCGGTGTTCGTCCGGCTCGTCGGCCGCTTCTACGGCGACCTCTGCATGGACCTCTTCTCCGACCTCGATGACGATGTGTCATCCGAGTCGTCCGATGACTCGACTGTTTGACCGCGCCCGGCGCTTCCTGCTGGGGTTTTCAGTTTGTCCCAATGACGGGTGGACCCGGATGTGATTATTTTATCATTTTATTATATCATTTCTCCAGATTGAGGGAGAAAACTGTTTCATGCTTTTGTCCAAGTCGTTGTATGTACACCTCTTTTTCCTGCTTTTTTTTTTGCGCTGGTATCTCTTTTTCCTGTCTGAAGCATTGCTGAGAGAGGCTTGTTCTGCACCTAAAGAAAATGGAAATGATACATAGATAAAACTTTTGAAATCCCAATAAATGAAGTAAGTACCACCTCTGTCTGAAAATATAAGACATTTTTGTAGACCAATGGTAGTAGCTTCGACCCCCCCCCCCTTGCGCGCTTGAAGCTCTACATGCTCTGCCTTTGTTTCACTCTCTCCTCCATGGTCGGTTGATGTATTTCTTCTCCCTCTCAATCTTGTTCTCCATTTCTAGATCTGGTTGGATGCAATTTTTGGCTAGAATCCCATCTCCTTGTCCCAGTCTTAGGTAGTTAGGTTGTTTTTCATGCATATGACTTTGAATCCACCCCCCACATGTTTGTGCTTGTGTTAGTGTAGCGCATGGATTCATTTCCTGTAGGAGTTGGGTCTTTGCGTGGAATTATGCATGGGATTTTTGTAGGTGTTTTTTTGTCTGCAATGTCGCCCCAACGAAGTAGGGATGGATTTAGGCTAGTTAGATGGTATGCTATATGGTTATATGTCTTTTTTTTCATCTTCTAAAATTTGCCGCTGATGGTCTTCTAGTTAGAATGATGATTTGGTTGTTAGTTTGTGCATTATCTGTTTATCACTTAGATGTAATCTAGCCTTTGTCATAATCTGATTTGATTTTCTGTTCTAACATATGGTTAGCATTTATAGCTAAGAGATATACTAGTTTGTAGCAGTTGTCATACATTTGAGAAAAGACTTTGCCTTGAAGGATCTAGGTGATCTACACTATTTTTGGGTGTTGAAGTAAAAAGGTGAAAGATGGCATTCTCTTGACCCAAGA
>NC_057797.1:63235981-63247903 GCF_018294505.1 Triticum aestivum
TAGAGAAGTATGATAGGTGCATTGCAGTATTTTATACTAACAAGACCTGACATATATTTTCATGTTCATAAAGTATGCTAGTATTTGCATTCCCCTACTTCTCAACACTTGAGGCTTGACAAACATAAAAGAGAATATTGAGGTATCTCAGAGGTACCATGAGTACCTATCTGAAGTTTGCCGAATCAACCTTAACCTTACTAAGTGCTTTCTCATATGCTAATTGGGCAGGTTGTCCTGATGACAGAAGATTGACTAAGGATTTACTGTTTTCTTTGGTCCAAATAATATCTTGGATCAACACAGAGGTTGAATATAAATCTTGAGCTAATGCTACTGCTGAATTAATGTGGGTACAAACCTTACTAGATGGACTTGGTGTTATTCATTCTCCAGTTGTTTGCCTATGGTGTGTCAATATCGGTGCCACATATTCCTGAACAAATCTAGTTTTTCATTCAAGAACTAGGCACATTAAGATTGGTTATCATTTTGTGCGTGAAAGCGTAGCCAAGAGACTACTCGACATTTCGTTTTACCTTCACAGGTGACCAAGTTGTAGATGGTTTTATCAAGAGGGAAGTGCATATTTCAAGCCCACACTCTTGCCCTAATCTAATCTACAACCCTAGTATCATCTCCAACCCTCAACTATGATACCGTCTAAGAATCAACCCCAAACTCTAAAAACCGGCCAGGATTCAACCCTACCCTCCCTATTGACCGATTTTGATCCAATTGACATGTTTTGACCCGTTGACCATCTAGTCATAAAGCCACGTCAGCAATTTTTTTAACAAAATATTCTGTAAAATAAAAAAACTATAAAACAGTTGATTTTTTGTAAAATAAAAAACAATTATGTAAAGTAATAATAAAAAATCTAGAAACTGAAACTGAAGAAATTTACATTAATTGAAGAATTTTTGAAACTTTCCTAGAATGTTTAGTACTATTTTCTTAAATTTACAGAATTTTCCCCTTTTCTGTACAAATATTTAATTTTGGGAAAAATTGGGTAGAAAATGTAATTTGAAAATAATTTCATTGTTTTAAACAAAAAATTGGAAATTTTCCAGTATGCTTAGTATTGTTTTCCTGATTTTATAGATTGTTTTCAAAATTTCATAAAAAAATAGTTTTCCTGACCGTGGGGCAAAAATGGGGTAGAAAATTGCACTAGACTATTTTTTTGGTTTACAGAATTTTTTTGTTCATTCAACATATTCTTTTACTTTCGTCAGTTTTAGATAATTTTATTAGTATTATTTTACTTTTTTATATTATAGATTTTTTATTTTACAGAATTTGTATTGGAAAATCTGATTTTTTTGCTGACGTGGCTTGCTGACTGGATGGTCAATGGATCAAAACCGGTCAAGGGGGAGGGGAGGTTCAATCCTGGTCAGGTTTAGAATTTTAGGGTTGATTAAGACGGTATCATAGTTGAGGGTTGTACATTAGACTAGAAAAAAAAAGTTGGGGATTAGAATGTGCACTTCTCTCTTTTACCAAGGGCTTATCATGACGAAAATTAGAAGACCTCAAGGGCAATCTCAACTTTGTGAACTTGTGATTGAGGGGGCACGTTAGAAAATATTATACACATATATGGCATATATCCCCTACAAGTGTAAGCGTGGCTACCTAGGCCAACACTTAGACCATCTCCAGATTTGTAGCGGCTGCTCAATCTCCCGAAGGTGCTCATAGGGATAGAATATACACGCGTGCAGGGATGAGTGTATATATGTATGTATAAGCGTCTGTATTTGTACTGTGTTGAAAAGAAAAGACTTGCAGTGGCTGACAAGCGGGCCTGTAGTGTCGCTGACGCAGTGGCCAACATGGATTTTATAGGGGTACCAACGTGGATATTGTAGGGGCAATCCATCACCTGTGAATAGGAGGACCTCCTGAATACACCAGTGCTCCTATTATGCGCTGAAATACATGCTTAATTTTTTCCAAATGCATTTTTGGAACATTTCTTAAATGCAAAGTATAACATTGTTTTGAATGGTACATAACATTATCTTTGACTTACAGGACATTTTCTTTTTGCATTGTATAAACATTTTTGAAGTACCTTGTACATTTGTTTGAAACACGTGAACTTTTTTTAAATGTCACAAAGAATTTTTTTTGTTTGAAAGCTATCGACATTTTTCAGAAATTAAGCTAACAAAAATTATGCATAAACATTTTCCTTTATTTACCCAAAACAATAGGGTATTACAAACGCAAACAAAAGGTAAAAAAGCAGACTGAGAGAGAATGCAGTACGTGTTACACCGAAAATTTTCATTTGTCGTTTTTTTTTCAGAACCGTTTGCCCCTTCTTTTTCAGTATTGTTTTTTTAGGGTCTTTTCCCGTATTGGTACAACAGTCTCACGTGGTAGAAGTTGCTGGGCCTGCCCGTGCTTCATCAGGGTGATCGTACAACTCGCAGCATGTGAAGTATAGCCGGGCCCGTCATAGCTTGCCTGAAGGCCTCTGTACCGCATTCTAGGCTTGCTTACGGCCACGTTTTGGCCCAAATAATGTTAACACGCGAGCCCATGGTCTGCGGACTTCGTCCAAGAAGCCCACAGGGAGCAGCACATTAAACACAGATCATTACCCTTGTTTAGTACCACATCGCTTGTTGAGAACGTTGGAGCGGGAGAACGAGCTATATAAGCAAGGCGGGGTGCAACCTTGGAACATACTTACCTGGACGGGGTCGACGACAGATCAAGAAGAGCCGTGGCTTAGGCTAGTGGTCCACATTGCACTTGGTGGAAGAGCTGGCTTACCATCTCCCCAAGTGGGAGAGTGGACGTCATAATTTATGTTAGAAGGGGTTTGCGTTTGCGCGGCCCTTGCTAAATTTAATCAAAATTTTGAATTTGAATTATTTTAGATTTTTAAAATATAAAATTTGAAGAGTCGTGGGCTACACTATCCTTTTGGTAATATTTTTTTACCTTTGATTTGAATTATTCTCAATTTTAGTATTTGAATGGTAGTCTAATGTGCTCCCTTGAAATGTCGACACTGCATGCTTGATTATCTGCATGCAGTTCAGATTTCCTTGCTTACCATTTATCCTTGATGTATTGCAGTTAAGTTTATAGCTGACAAAATGATAAACTACAATATCACCAGTACATGTAAGATTCAATGGGAGACAGCGCCATAAGCCCATAACTAACATGTGGATTATTGCATCAAAGCGTTGCCTTCCAAGATAGATTATGTAAATAATCTCCTTGTGCAGTTGGGCCTTTTTCACTGGAACCTGAAAAAGGGATCATCAGTACAAACAGAGTTCAGCTGCGCTCCTCCTTCGCCAGTAGAGATATAGGAACATCCGTGGAATACTCTGTTATAACTTGCAAAGTAAACACAAATGTTCACGCCATCTTTTATCTTGCAGCCACAAGATCGTAGCTCTGCATCACATCGTAGTGATTGTCCTTATAGTATTGTTTGCCCTGCTGCAATCGTGGCTGCGTAGCTGACAACCTTTTTTTTTTTTTTTTTGAGGAGGCGTAGCTGACAACTGATCCTGTTAAATGTGCAATGTGCATCGTTCATTTTCTTCAGGTACTTTTCCAGGAAATCCAGTTCTATGTTTTTTGCTTGGCATGAATGAATGAAGTGATTACCTTGTACGGTTGTACCGGAGTATGATTGCAGCAGCTCAGTAGTGAGCATGCACCCTGCAGCAACAATTAGCTAGTTACTTTAACAAGCCCAGTCTATATTTCATAAAAATTTCAACTGTTATCGGCTGAGTTTTACTCGCATTCAGAAATTGGTCTTTCTTCACTTTCCTACATGCAGCAGCATATCAGTGTTGTATGCTTGGTCTCTTTGATTCACCGCATATTGTAATAGTACTGCAAATCATAATTTATGCAATACAATTGTTCATATACTTTCCACTGACTTGAAATGTACTTGTCTTACAGTATTTAGGACTTTTTTTTATAATTTAGGCTCAAATTCGGCGTCGTCCTTTTCGCACAGATTTGGCTTTGGTGTCGGTCAAATTTAACTGTTGTTACGCTAATGTTTTCTTGAGTTACTAGTAGTAGTAGTTTTTGCAGTGAAATGTAAGCTCTTTTTACAGTGCAAATATTGAAGATTTACATATTGTAGTACAGTAGTAGTCTTTCTTGTCCAAATCGTAATGCTTCTCTGTACTTGTTGATCTTTTCAGTCTGAACTTATTCACTCGGCTCAGGATTTTTGTTTTGTAACATCATGGATGATGCATTTCTTTATATTTGAATGTAAGCTCTTTTTAAAAGTGTTGGCATACATGAACTGCAGTGTCCAAGCAATTGTATTTTTGGTGCTGAGAGGTTGTCGATCGGGCTTAACACATGTACACTAATCGTATTCGTAACCGTAACCGTAACACGATTCTTCAGCAGGATCTTTCACAGGTTTATCCATCGGCAGCTGGCACACCCGAAAGCCGGCGGCCGTGGCCGGCAGGTTCTTCCTCCGGAACGACTCGGCTCTCCACACCCCAACCTTGTGGCAGAGGTGGTCCGGCCAGAACTGGCTGCCGTCGTCGACGTGCATCTCCTCGAGCACCATTGCGTTCTCCGCGACGAACTTGGCGAGCTGCGTCGGGAAGCAGTTCACCTCCTTGGCCTTGAACCGCAGCGTCACCTTCCGGAGGCTCGTCTGCAGACAGCGGAACGTCAGAGGGTCCGGGAGCTCCGACACCCAGCCAAGCTCCACGGCCGACGACCTGCACGCGAGCTTCTCGAACCTCTCCATGGACTCGTCGAAGGGGTCCTTGTACTCGTCTTGGTCCCAATGGTCGCATTGCTTGCCCAACCTGAGCCGGAGCTCGGACATCACCCAGGAGCGGAGAAGCCTCGCCGTTGCCACGGCTGTCTTGCTGTTCTTGTGCCACCAGTACTCTCCTTCTAGTTCGAGGAGCTTGAGGTTTGGGAACGTTGGCAGGATGACCCCGCCGTCCTTATCCTCGTCGGCGGCGATGATGTCTTCGATGCTCTGGAGGTGCACCTTGAGGGCCCTCGTGCTGGAGAAGTTTGCGATTATGCGCGATGGCGGCTCGTAACTGAAGGCCCAGCTATGGCTACTGTGATGGCGGCGAGCCACATCGAGATCGACTCGCGCGAGCCCCGGTGCCGGCGATGTGAGCGAGAGCTTGACGGGGTATCCCTGGAACCGGAAGAAGCGGAGGCTGGGCATGTCGAGCTCGATGCCGCTGCCGCCAGCGGCGGACGCCTTGACCTCCTTCTTGTCGACAAAGGTCACGAGCACCAAGGCGGTGAGCGTCGGGCATCGGAGGCGAAGTGGCAGCATGAAGTAGTCCCAGTCGTTCAATCTCTCGCCAGAACCAGCCGCCTTCTGTCTGACGTTCGCCAGAGCCAGGCTGGTGAGTGCCGGCGCGGCGTCGAGCATGTCTTGGAGATACCCCTCCAAGAAAAAGCAGTTACGCAGCGTCAGATCTGTCAGGCACGGGAAAGCCAGGCCCGAGGACGGCGCCGTCGACGGCGGCTCGAGGTTGCAGTTCGTGAGCTCCAGCACCCGGAGCGTGGCGGCGCACGGCAGGGATGCCAGTGGCGGGAAGTAACGGTCCTCTCTTGAGTGGCCCTTCTCGCAGCCGATGCTGAGCTCTTCCAGCCGCGACACAGCAGGGTCGGCCAGGAGTTCGGCGACCCTGTGGTCCGGTTCGGCATCGTCCCGCACCCTACGCCAGCTCTTTCTGTTGTAGTAGGCTCCTTCCTCCAGGAAGAGCTTGAGTGTCTTGAGGCCCGCACCATGGCAGCGCCGGCGGGAGCCGCGGCGCGGCCGACGGAGCGATGCGAGGATGTCGCGGGCGTCTTGGAAGAAAGGCTCAAGCCTCCGAGTAGAGTAGGGCCTGGTGTCGAGGTTGAGGAAGCTGGTCCGGTGCCACACGGATCGCCACCGGCGTGAGAGGAGGGCAGTGGCCGCGGCCTCGTGCGTTGGCGCGAAAGACAGGATGCGCGCGAGCACGTCGTTTGGGAGGGCTGAGAGACGGTCGGCGGCAGCCATTGTGGATGCCAACGTACGTCGCGGGTTGGAGTCTTGGAGACTTGGAGCTCCATATTTATTTATGGATGTGCACGTCGACGATTCAGTCCGTTTGGGTTTTGGAACGGATACGTACGCCGCGCGCCGACCTGCATTGCCGTTCATAATCCAGGTCGAGTCAGTTTGTGGTACTATTATTCACGGAAAGAAAATTATACTATTACTATTACAACTTATGGTTCCTTCCACAAGAAGAAGTACATCACGAGCTTAGCACCTTCTCTTGTTCAGAATTTCAGTGAAGGCTGGTTGAGCAGAGATAAATATCTGGAAACAATTAGGACTGGTGTCTTGTGATGTTTTTGACTAAGTAATTTACGGACAAGATGATCGTGTCACTAAGCATATTTGAAATTGCCTCCAAAAGACAGATTGTGCAGCCCAAAAATCATGAGAAAAATTACACAAAAATCATGGGTTATTATGTCAGATAAGAAATTAGTTGACACCCTAATTGATATAAACTCAATACTGATCAATCTGATTTTCCAAAAAATAAGAAAAAGCAACTTTGAATTCCTTAAAAATAACAATGAAATTCTTGATTGCTTGAGACAAATTGAACCAAGGGTAACCTTGTGACTTTTTGCCAATAATGTCTATTTTTGACATGCAAATATCCACTTAATAATTCATCAAGCGCAATGCATCTTCCGGGAAGAGATAGAGGTAGGTGGCAAAGATCACAACTTAGTAGACGACATCGACGACAATAGCTCCTTTCTCTTCGTCAATTTTCCCCATTGCTTCTTGAAGGATTGGGAAAACCATAATTGACAACTCCTAAACAATCACAGTTGTCGGGGCTTTTCGGTGTAAGTTATTTGGCTTGGACATGACATGTTATTCCCGCATCCAGGGGGAGTACGTTCTATGGGATGATTTCTTAGATGTATTACCCTATCCCCAGTGTTTTAGTGGAGCATTCAAATCGGATTCTGTCTAACGCGAACAGGGGCGGTGGCTCATGGATCCCATTGGAACAGCACGAAGTTCAAGCCCTCGGACTGGCGGGTCATGAATCCTGACGATGTAGGGGGGAAGAAGGATCTTGATGGGGAACGCCAAGCAAGGCAAGCCTCATGAAGGAGGGAAAATATGAAGGAGAACCTAGGTACCGGCGCACCCTATATGCAAAAAAAAAAAGTAATTCAAAAAAAGTTCAAAAAATTCCAAATCTTTTCTGGTATCAAACATGATCAAGTATTATAGTCTTATAAAAAGATTCGTCAGAAAATGACTTCCGTTGTATCCTGGGTCGAAGATTTGACAAAAAAGCTATATTCAAGTACTATTCATGCTATATTGTCGTCATATACTTGTCTTTTTTGCCCTGAAGTCAATAAGAATCATTTCTTATCTAAATTTTTTATACGAGTACAATACTTGATCATGTTTGATTCTAAAAAAGATTTCAAAATTTTTGAACTTTTTCTGAATTACTATTTTTTTTACATATATAGGATGCGCGGATACCAGAGAGCACCAAGTTCCCGTCCCATGAAGGAGCCACTAATTCTGCTGCTGATTTATGAGGACGCACGAGGAAGAAGCTGGATACTATATGTTTTTTTTATTAACTCCTGGATACGATATGTGTGAAGGAGAAGTCCGACACTTTCCTATTTGTTTTTGTGGGCTGCGACGCTTTCAACATTGGATAAGATAATCAAGCCCGGGCTCAAGTCACGTGCACGTGAACGACGTAGGAGAACACAACACATATGCCCGTGCGTTGCAACGGGAGAAAAAAAAATCTCGCATGCTTCAAGTGACTCATCCATGTTACCACTCTCTTCGTGACCATGGTCACATTGTCCACCTCACAACGAACATGAAAATTTCAAGGGCAACGAGCTTGGTCATCACACTCTAGCACGCTGCTTTCGAAAGACCTTACGGTGCGTCACAATGGAAAAAGTTATCCACATATGTAGCCTCCGTCCTAAAGAACAGAATACAACTAAACTGATAAATATGTACCTAATTGTTTGTCACAGCGAACAACACAAATTATGTTAGCTATGGTTGAATAGAAATTTAATAATACAATTATTCTTAAAGCTAGCAAAAGTTTGATTAGCTGTTACCCCTGTGATAGAAATTTCGGAATTGAAGCACGTATTTTTTATGATATTTTTCTACAAAAAAATGTATTATTCAGTACATCAAAATATCCAGAATGGCAGTGGAAAGAAGCAAAAAAATATAAAATTATTCTTTATAAGAAAACTACATAAAATTTCATATGGCCCTAACCCAATAATAACACATAAAATCATGTGAAACATCTGATTAATTCTCTTCTAAAAATGAAGGATGTAAATAAAGAAAAAAGACAGATTAGTGAGAAAAATAACATATACCATGTATTTAATCAAACACTTTTTTCATGCATGTCTTCCTCACACCGCAAATGTTATAGTTAAACATATTCAATGATTCAAATACACATTAGTGCACTTTATTTGAAAGAGTCAAGTAACGATCAGAATAATGAATATATATACATAGATCTACCTAAGAAAGTAACAGTTTGTACCCGATAAATAATAAAGAAAATAAAGAATATGGCAGCTATAAATTTTGAAGACTTTTTTTTTGCCATCACATGGCTGGGCGCCTGGGCCGAAGTGTTTTCTATTCCTCATTCCTTGTTATCCTTGCTTACTAATTCCCGAGACAGTTCCTTAACACCCAGGAACTTCAAAGAGATATATAAATTGAAAGGGTTGAATATAAGAAACACAAGGTGGGACTATTTAATAATTTGAGGCCAGATAATCAATTAAGGGACGCGTCTAGGGAGCGGCCGGCTGCTCCCTAGCGTTCCCCAGCGGCCGCTATAAAAGGAAAGATTATGTCCCCCATCCCAGAAAAGGAAAACCCTCCCCCGATAGCAACAAAGACGTGTGAACCCAACAAAGCACGCATTGGACGTGGTCCCCAGGCCATCACGTGCCCTTCCCTCCCCTTCTGAAGCTCTCACACCTCTCTGGCCACCAACTTCTTTTTCCTCACGCCCCTACTTGACCCCACCTTGGGTTCCCAGGTCTGGATCTCCAATGCCAGAGCTGCCATGGCAGACGAATCAAAGTTAAATAACAGCTGATCTGGAACAATTTGGTGCAAAACAAGAGGAGAGAGGGTGATAGATCAGAACGTACCAGGCAGTAGGCACTAGCAAGGGTGAAAAAAAAGAGGTGATCCTTTTCTCCTCTTGTTCAGGTCCTTCCTCCTTGTCTTTCCCTTTCTCCCTCACAAAATTTCTCTTTGCAAAAATAGCTTCTCCATAGTTGTTGAAGATAACATAAACAGAGATCAAAACAGGGAGATCTGGTACTTGTGCTTTTTTATATGATTTTCATGCAACTACATCATGGGACAAGCCAATTTTTACAGCATGTGTGCAACAAAATGCGAAAATGTGCAAACATATAGGAGAGAGCACATAGAGTCGTATTCACACATAATGCAGAAGAATAGATGTCCATGTAGCAAAAAAAGTGTTGTAGCTACTATGAATAACTACCTACTAGACAAGAATCTGGTTTGCAAGTGTTTTTTTTTCTTTGATCTTTCCACACAGTAGTATATGTAACTTCATAGCTGAGAATTGTGTGCACAAATCTACAACAGCTCCTCCATCCCTATAACCAGTAAAACACACATTATGCAAAAATGAAGCCTTAGAAAAATGAACTAGTTCTGGGTTGCATCTGTGCAACTTAACCAACACGAGTGTGCAACTAACAACACTGCCATATCCATCTACTTGTGGGGTTGAATTTCAGTAGTTGGCATCTTCAACTCATAAAAAGTTGAAGATGCCAACTCATATAATTTCAGATTCATTTTGGTTTGGCTAAAATTTTGTATGCAAAATAAAAAAAAACTTATACTGGCTTGTGCAACTACATCATCTATTTTGTGCGACTGCAAGTACTCCTACATGCAATTCATATTGCATTTTTGTTCGACTATGTAATGAATTTTGAACTGATGAACATGATGAATTTAGCACGTCCGAGCACAAGAAATTGACAAAATAGTGAATTCTAAAAGATTACAATCTTCCAAATAAGTAGTGCAACTACATTCAAGTGCATCCACAAACCTAACAAATCAGTTACATGTGAATACATGAGGATGCTAACTACTAAATGATTCTTGTGCAAGTAAAGAAGTTGAAGATGTCTCCCTCAAAAAAAAAAGTTGAAGATGCCAACTCATGTGGCATTGTTGTGCAACTATTAAGAAAAGTTGGGGATGCCAACTCCTGATGGTTCATGTGTAACTAAAATAGTTGAGGATGCCAACTCGGTGATATTATTGTTGGACTATTTAAAAAGCTGAGACTGCCAACTCCCAAATGGTTCTGGTGCAACTACGAAAGTTGAGGATTCTAACTCGTATGATACTGTTGTGCAACAATTCGAAAAGTTGAGGATACCAATTCTTAATTAATTCTTGTGCAACTATAAAAGTTCGGGATGCCAACATCTAGCTGGTTCTTGTGGAACTGCGTAAAAAATCACATCCCAGGCTTCTTTGTGTAGAAAAAAAGAAAAGAACAATGCATAATGCCATTTCATGTTACCTCAACAGCTGCTGCAAATGATGTGCCATCTCCATATACAACTCCCACCTGCGTGGTCGCCTTCCATTTCCACCGTTTCACAATGCGAAATTGGCCACCAACCTAAAGGATGAATGGAAAAAGTTACTTGTGTGTGTATGCAGGAAAGGGGAATGCACCCACACTGCTTGCTCGATACTTGCCTCATCATCCTATGCCTCCCCATCGATATCAGCATGACAAGACTGCCAACCGGCGGGCTGTTTTGAATTCTACCGAGAAGAACGGTTTGTAGACCTCTGCATGGAACAAACAGAATATAGAACATGGTCGGAAAACCCAAACAAATAGTTATTATAATTGAAAACAAAACTACTACCCACAAAAAAACTGCTACAATGATAAATGAAAAACAACGAAAAAGCGAACAAGCCTCTCCTTCACTAGGAGCCGCACCTCCTTGTACAACCATTTTTGGTCTGTTAAGAGGAAAGCGAACAAACAAATTAGTCGCAGCAACCAAATGTATAAAATTAAAAAATGAGCATGAACAATTGATATCAAAAAAAGTGCGATGAGGTAAGCAACTCATGCTGATTTTTCTAAGCACACCTACAAAACAAAACAAAAATGTGTGCAACTTGATGCACTGTATGGCCAACTGAGCAGACATTAGTGTGCAACCAAAAAAATTAGCATACACACTGCCTGAAGATGATGTAGGCACTAGAGCCAAAACTAAACTAGCCACCAACGGTGCAACTAGATAGTCCTTCCCTGTGAAACTGCATAAGTGTGGCAAAGCCAACTAGGATATGAACTGCTTAGATATGCACGCATACTCTTGGAAACAGGGCACACATGAGTGTGCAACCAAAAAACCACACACACACAAACTGCTTGAACATGGTTTCCACAGTGTATCCATCTGAATATCATCGACTGTGCAACTGGTTAGCCCTCATTGTGCAAATCATAAGTTTGGCTGGCCAACTAAGATACATATATGTGTGATCCAACTACATTTGCATTCCTATGCAACTGTTACAATAAACTAGCCAACTAATTACTTATATGCACGCAACTTAAGAGAAAACAAAGAAACCACACGGATGCATTTTCAGAGGGTTGAGCAAAAGCATCGAAACTATCCTCTTAGTACTCTTATTCTTATGTACTTCCTTCTATTCCAACTCAAATTGTTGCAAAAAGATATCAATAAATCGCCACGCTGGGATCAGACGGTTTGGCC